>NW_027478442.1:900000-1169832 GCF_051014685.1 Ptiloglossa arizonensis | reverse complement strand
GATTATTTCCTGTTGCATCTGAAATTAGAAACTCGACCGATTAGAATGGTGTGTGTACTTTTCCCCTAGGTCATTCCAGTTATTCGTTTCTAGCATCAGAATTGCGAAAATTTTGATGGTTTCTCAACCATTCCTTAATTTCAAACTCCCGTATCTCGCGAACGGATTGACATACTCGAGAAATTCTTGTTGCATCTGAAAGCAGAAACTCGCCCGATTACAACGGTATGTGTATTTTTGCCCTAGGCCATAGTAGTTATTGGTTTCGAGTATCCGACTTGCGAAAATTGTGATTGTTTCTCAAACATTCCTTAACTTCAAACTCCCATATCTCGCGAACGGAATGACGAACTCGAGAAATTCCTGTTGTATCTGAAAGTAGAATGTCGCGCGATTACAATGGTGTGTATACTTTTCCCCTAGGCCATTCCAGTTATTGGTTTCGAGTATCAGACCAGCGAAAGTTTTGATGGTTTCTCAACCATTCCTTACCATCAAACACCCATATCTCGCGAACGGCATCACGAACTCGAGAAATTCCTGTTGTATCTGAAAGTAGAATCTCGCGCAATTACAATGGTGTGTGTACTTTTCCCCTAGGCCATTCCAGTTATTGGTTTCGAGTATCAGAATTGCGAAAATTTTGATGGTTTCTCAAGCAATCCTTAACTTCAAACTCCCATATCTCGCGAACGGTTTGACGAACTCGAGAAATTCCTGTTGCATCTGAAAGTAGAAACTCGCGCGATTACAAAGGTATGTGTATTTTTCTCCTAGGCCATAGTAGTTATTGGTTTCGAGTATCAGACTTGCGAAAATTGTGATTGTTTCTCAAACATTCCTTCAATTCAAACTCCCACATCTCGCGAACGGATTGACGAACACGAGAAATTCCGGTTGCATCTGGAAGAAGAAACTCTCCCGATTACAACGGTATGTGTATTTTTCCCCGAAGCCTTTGTAGTTATTGGTTTCGAGTATCAGACTTGGGAAAATTTTGATGGTTTCTCAACCATTCCTTAACTTCAAACTCCCATATCTCGCGAACGAATAGACGAACTCGATTATTTCCTGTTGCATCTGAAAGTAGAAAGTCGACCGATTACAATGGTGTGTGTACTTTTCCCCCAGGTCATCCCAGTTATTCGTTTCTAGCATCAGAAATGCGAAAATTTTGATGGTTTCTCAACCATTCCTTAACTTCAAACTCCCATATCACGCGAACGGATTGAAGAACTCGATTATTTCCTGTTGCATCTGAAATTAGAAACTCGACCGATTAGAATGGTGTGTGTACTTTTCCCCTAGGTCATTCCAGTTATTCGTTTCTAGCATCAGAATTGCGAAAATTTTGATGGTTTCTCAACCATTCCTTAATTTCAAACTCCCGTATCTCGCGAACGGATTGACATACTCGAGAAATTCCTGTTGCATCTGAAAGTAGAAACTCGCCCAGTTACAAAGGTATGTGTATTTTTCCCCTAGGCCACAGTAGTTATTGGTTTCGAGTATCAGACTTGCGAAAATTGTGATTGTTTCTCAAACATTCCTTTACTTCAAACTCCCACATCTCGCGAACGGATTGACGAACACGAGAAATTCCGGTTGCATCTGGAAGAAGAAACTCTCCCGATTACAACGGTATGTGTATTTTTCCCCGAAGCCTTTGTAGTTATTGGTTTCGAGTATCAGACTTGGGAAAATTTTGATGGTTTCTCAACCATTCCTTAACTTCAAACTCCCATATCTCGCGAACGGTTTGACGAACTCGAGAAATTCCTGTTGCATCTGAAAGTAGAAACTCGCGCGATTACAAAGGTATGTGTATTTTTCTCCTAGGCCATAGTAGTTATTGGTTTCGAGTATCCGACTTGCGAAAATTGTGATTGTTTCTCAAACATTCCTTAACTTCAAACTCCCATATCTTGCGAACGGATTGACATACTCGAGAAATTCCTGTTGCATCTGAAAGCAGAAACTCGCCCAGTTACAACTGTATGTGTATTTTTCCCCTAGGCTACAGTAGTTATTGGTTTCGAGTATCAGACTTGCGAAAATTGTGATGGTTTCTCAACCATTCCGTAATTTCAAACTCCCATATCTCGCGAACGGATTGACGAACACGAGAAATTCCGGATGCATCTGAAAGTAGAAACTCGCCCGACTACAACGGTATGTGTATTTTTCCCCTAGGCCACAGTAGTTATTGGTTTCGAGTATCCGACTTTCGAAAATTGTGATTGTTTCTCAAACATTCCTTCACTTCAAACTCCCACATCTCGCGAACGGATTGACGAACACGAGAAACTCCGGTTGCATCTGGAAGAAGAAACTCTCCCGATTACAACGGTATGTGTATTTTTCCCCGAAGCCTTTGTAGTTATTGGTTTCGAGTATCAGACTTGGGAAAATTTTGATGGTTTCTCAACCATTCCTTAACTTCAAACTCCCATATCTCGCGAACGGTTTGACGAACTCGAGAAATTCCTGTTGCATCTGAAAGTAGAAACTCGCGCGATTACAAAGGTATGTGTATTTTTCTCCTAGGCCATAGTAGTTATTGGTTTCGAGTATCAGACTTGCGAAAATTGTGATGGTTTCTCAACCATTCCTTAATTTCAAACTCCCATATCTCGCGAACGGATTGACGAACACAAGAAATTCCAGATGCATCTGAAAGTAGAAAGTCGACCGATAACAATGCTGTGTGTACTTTTCCCCTAGGTCATTCCAGTTATTCGTTTCTAGCATCAGAATTTCAAAAATTTTGATGGTTTCGCAACCATTCCTTAACTTCAAACTCCCATATCTCGCGAACGGATTCACGAACACGAGAAATTCCGATTGCATCTGGAAGAAGAAGCTCGCCCGATTACAACGGTATGTGTATTTTTGCCCTAGGCCATTCCAGTTATTGGTTTCGAGTATCAGACTTGGGAAAATTTTGATGGTTTCTCAACCATTCCTTACCTTCAAACACCCATATCTCGCGAACGGAATGACGAACTCGAGAAATTCCTGTTGTATCTGAAAGTAGAATGTCGCGCGATTACAATGGTGTGTATACTTTTCCCCTAGGCCATTCCAGTAATTGGTTTCGAGTATCAGACCAGCGAAAGTTTTGATGGTTTCTCAACCATTCCTTACCATCAAACACCCATATCTCGCGAACGGAATCACGAACTCGAGAAATTCCTGTTGTATCTGAAAGTAGAATCTCGCGCGATTACAAAGGTGTGTGTACTTTTCCCCTAGGCCATTCCAGTTATTGGTTTCGAGTATCAGAATTGCGAAAATTTTGATGGTTTCTCAACCATTCCTTAACTTCAAACTCCCATATCTCGCGAACGGATTGACGAACACGAGAAATTCCGATTGCATCTGAAAGAAGAAGCTCTCCCGATTACAACGGTATGTGCATTTTTGGCCTAGGCCATAGTAGTTATTGGTTTCGAGTATCAGACTTCGAAAATTTTGATGGTTTCTCAAGCATTCCTTAACTTCAAACTCCCATATCTCGCGAACGAATAGACGAACTCGATTATTTCCTGTTGCATCTGAAAGTAGAAAGTCGACCGATTACAATGGTGTGTGTACTTTTCCCCCTGGTCATCCCAGTTACTCGTTTCTAGCATCAGAATTGCGAAAATTTTGATGGTTTCCCAACCATTCCTTATCTTCAAACTCCCATATCACGCGAACGGATTGAAGGACTCGATTATTTCCTGTTGCATCTGAAATTAGAAACTCGACCGATTAGAATGGTCTGTGTACTTTTCCCCTAGGTCATTCCAGTTATGCGTTTCTAGCATCAGAATTGCGAAAATTTTGATGGTTTCTCAACCATTCCTTAACTTCAAACTCCCGTATCTCGCGAACGGATTGAAATACTCGAGAAATTCCTGTTGCATCTGAAAGTAGAAACTCGCCCAGTTACAAAGGTATGTGTATTTTTCCCCTAGGCCACAGTAGTTATTGGTTTCGAGTATCCGACTTGGGAAAATTGTGATTGTTTCTCAAACATTCCTTAACTTCAAACTCCCATATCTTGCGAACGGATTGACGAACACGAGAAATTCCTGTTGCATCTGAAAGTAGAAACTCGCCCAGTTACAAAGGTATGTGTATTTCTCCCCTAGGCCACAGTAGTTATTGGTTTCGAGTATCAGACTTGCGAAAATTGTGATGGTTTCTCAACCATTCCTTAATTTCAAACTCCCATATCTCGCGAACGGATTGACGAACACGGAAATTCCGGATGCATCTGAAAGTAGAAAGTCGACCGATAACAATGGTGTGTGTACTTTTCCTCTAGGTCATTCCAGTTATTCGTTTCTAGCATCAGAGTTTCAAAAATTTTGATGGTTTCGCAACCATTCCTTAACTTCAAACTCCCATATCTCGCGAACGGATTGACGAACTCGAGAAATTCCTGTTGCATCTGAAAGTAGAAACTCGCGCGATTACAAAGGTATGAGTATTTTTCTCCTAGGGCATAGTAGTTATTGGTTTCGAGTATCAGACTTGCGAAAATTGTAATGGTTTCTCAACCATTCCTTAATTTCAAACTCCCATATCTCGCGAACGGATTGACGAACACGAGAAATTCCGGTTGCATCTGGAAGAAGAAACTCTCCCGATTACAACGGTATGTGTATTTTTCCCCTAAGCCTTTGTAGTTATTGGTTTCGAGTATCCGACTTTCGAAAATTGTGATTGTTTCTCAACCATTCCTTAACTTCAAACTCCCATATCTCGCGAACGGATTGACGAACACGAGAAATTCCGATTGCATCTGGAAGAAGAAACTCGCCCGATTACAACGGTATGTGTATTTTTCCCCTAAGCCTTTGTAGTTATTGGTTTCGAGTATCAGACTTGCGAAAATTGTGATTGTTTCTCAACCATTCCTTAATTTCAAACTCCCATATCTCGCGAACGGATTGACGAACACGAGAAATTCTGGATGCATCTGAAAGTAGAAAGTCGACCGATAACAATGGTGTGTGTACTTTTCCCCTAGGTCATTCCAGTTATTCGTTTCTAGCATCAGAATTTCAAAAATTTTGATGGTTTCGCAACCATTCCTTAACATCAAACTCCCATACCTCGCGAACGGATTGACGAACACGAGAAATTCCGGTTGCATCTGGAAGAAGAAACTCTCCCGATTACAACGGTATGTGTATTTTTCCCCTAAGCCTTTGTAGTTATTGGTTTCGAGTATCAGACTTTCGAAAATTTTGATGGTTTCTCAACCATTCCTTAACTTCAAACTCCCAGATCTCGCGAACGGATTGACGAACACGAGAAATTCCGATTGCATCTGGGAGAAGAAACTCGCCCCATTACAACGGTATGTGCATTTTTCCCCTAGGCCACAGTAGTTATTGGTTTCAAGTATCCGACTTGCGAAAATTGTGATGGTTTCTCAACCATTCCTTAACTTCAAAATCACATCTCGCGAACAGATTGACGAACACGAGAAATTCCGGTTGCATCTGGAAGAAGAAACTCTCCCGATTACAACGGTATGTGTATTTTTCCCCGAAGCCTTTGTAGTTATTGGTTTCGAGTATCAGACTTGGGAAAATTTTGATGGTTTCTCAACCATTCCTTAACTTCAAACTCCCATATCTCGCGAACGGATTGACGAACTCGAGAAATTCCTGTTGCATCTGAAAGTAGAAACTCGCGCGATTACAAAGGTATGTGTATTTTTCTCCTAGGCCATAGTAGTTATTGGTTTCGAGTATCAGACTTGCGAAAATTGTGATGGTTTCTCAACCATTCCTTAATTTCAAACTCCCATATCTCGCGAACGGATTGACGAACACGAGAAATTCCGGTTGCATCTGAAAGTAGAAACACGCCCCATTACAATGGTGTGTGTGCTTTTCCCCTAGGCCATTCTGTTATTGGTTTCGAGTATCACACTTGCGAAAATTTTGATGGTTTCTCAACCATTCCTTAACTTCAAACTCCCATATCTCGCGAACGGATTGACGATCTCGAGAAATTCCTGTTGCATCTGAAAGTAGAGACTCGCCCGATTACAAAGGTATGTGTATTTTTCCCCTAAGCCTTTGTAGTTATTGGTTTCGAGTATCAGACTTGCGACAATTTTGATGGTTTCTCAACCATTCCTCAACTTCAAACTCCCATATCTCGCGAACGGATTGACGAACTCGAGAAATTCCTGTTGCATGTGGAAGTAGAAACTCGCCCGATTACAACGGTATGTGTATTTTTCCCCTAGGCCTTTGTAGTTATTGGTTTCGAGTGTCAGACTTGCGAAAATTTTGATGGATTCTCAACCATTCCTTAACTTCACACTCCCATATCTCGCGAACGGATTGACGAACTCGAGAAATTCCTGTTGCATCTGAAAGTAGAAACTCGCCCGATTACAAAGGTATGTGTATTTTTCCCCTAGGCCACAGTAGTTATTGGTTTCGAGTATCAGACTTGCGAAAATTGTGATGGTTTCTCAACCATTCCTTAATTTCAAACTCCCATATCTCGCGAACGGATTGACGAACACGAGAAATTCCGGATGCATCTGAAAGTAGAAAGTCGACCGATAACAATGGTGTGTGTACTTTTCCCCTAGGTCATTCCAGTTATTCGTTTCTAGCATCAGAATTTCAAAAATTTTGATGATTTCTCAACCATTCCTTAACTTCAAACTTCCATATCCCGCGAACGGATTGACGAACTCGAGAAATTCCTGTTGCATGTGGAAGTAGAAACTCGCCCGATTACAACGGTATGTGTATTTTTCCCCTAGGCCTTTGTAGTTATTGGTTTCGAGTGTCAGACTTGCGCAAATTTTGATGGATTCTCAACCATTCCTTAACTTCACACTCCCATATCTCGCGAACGGATTGACGAACTCAAGAAATTCCTGTTGCATCTGAAAGTAGAAACTCGCCCGATTACAAAGGTATGTGTATTTTTCCCCTAGGCCACAGTAGTTATTGGTTTCGAGTATCAGACTTGCGAAAATTGTGATGGTTTCTCAACCATTCCTTAATTTCAAACTCCCATATCTCGCGAACGGATTGACGAACACGAGAAATTCCGTATGCATCTGAAAGTAGAAAGTCGACCGATAACAATGGTGTGTGTACTTTTCCCCTAGGTCATTCCAGTTATTCGTTTCTAGCATCAGAATTTCAAAAATTTTGATGGTTTCGCAACCATTCCTTAACTTCAAACTCCCATATCTCGCGAACGGATTCACGAACTCGAGAAATTCCTGTTGCATCTGAAAGTAGAAACTCGCGCGATTACAAAGGTATGTGTATTTTTCTCCTAGGGCATAGTAGTTATTGGTTTCGAGTATCAGACTTGCGAAAATTGTAATGGTTTCTCAACCATTCCTTAATTTCAAACTCCCATATCTCGCGAACGGATTGACGAACACGAGAAATTCCGGTTGCATCTGGAAGAAGAAACTCTCCCGATTACAACGGTATGTGTATTTTTCCCCTAAGCCTTTGTAGTTATTGGTTTCGAGTATCAGACTTTCGAAAATTTTGATGGTTTCGCAACCATTCCTTAACTTCAAACTCCCATATCTCGCGAACGGATTCACGAACTCGAGAACCTCCTGTTGCATCTGAAAGTAGAAACTCGCGCGATTACAAAGGTATGTGTATTTTTCTCCTAGGCCACAGTAGTTATTGGTTTCGAGTATCAGACTTGCGAAAATTGTGATGGTTTCTCAACCATTCCTTAATTTCAAACTCCCATATCTCGCGAACGGATTCACGAACACGAGAAATTCCGTATGCATCTGAAAGTAGAAAGTCGACCGATAACAATGGTGTGTGTACTTTTCCCCTAGGTCATTCCAGTTATTCGTTTCTAGCATCAGAATTTCAAAAATTTTGATGGTTTCGCAACCATTCCTTAACTTCAAACTCCCATATCTCGCGAACGGATTCACGAACTCGAGAAATTCCTGTTGCATCTGAAAGTAGAAACTCGCGCGATTACAAAGGTATGTGTATTTTTCTCCTAGGGCATAGTAGTTATTGGTTTCGAGTATCAGACTTGCGAAAATTGTAATGGTTTCTCAACCATTCCTTAATTTCAAACTCCCATATCTCGCGAACGGATTGACGAACACGAGAAATTCCGATTGCATCTGGAAGAAGAAACTCGCCCGATTACAACGGTATGTGCATTTTTCCCCTAGGCCACAGTAGTTATTGGTTTCGAGTATCCGACTTGCGAAAATTGTGATTGTTTCTCAAACATTCCTTAACTTCAAACTCCCACATCTCGCGAACGGATTGACGAACACGAGAAATTCCGGTTGCATCTGGAAGAAGAAACTCTCCCGATTACAACGGTATGTGTATTTTTCCCCGAAGCCTTTGTAGTTATTGGTTTCGAGTATCAGACTTGGGAAAATTTTGATGGTTTCTCAACCATTCCTTAACTTCAAACTCCCATATCTCGCGAACGGATTGACGAACTCGAGAAATTCCTGTTGCATCTGAAAGTAGAAACTCGCGCGATTACAAAGGTATGTGTATTTTTCTCCTAGGCCATAGTAGTTATTGGTTTCGAGTATCACACTTGCGAAAATTGTGATGGTTTCTCAACCATTCCTTAATTTCAAACTCCCATATCTCGCGAACGGATTGACGAACACGAGAAATTCCGGTTGCATCTGAAAATAGAAACACGCCCCATTACAATGGTGTGTGTACTTTTCCCCTAGGCCATTCCAGTTATTGGTTTCGAGTATCACACTTGCGAAAATTTTGATGGTTTCTCAACCATTCCTTAACTTCAAACTCCCATATCTCGCGAACGGATTGACGAACTCGAGAAATTCCTGTTGCATCTGAGAGTAGAAACTCGCCCGATTACAAAGATATGTGTGTTTTTCCCCTAGGCCTTAGTAGTTATTGGTTTCGAGTATCAGACTTGCGACAATTTTGATGGTTTCTCAACCGTTCCTTAATTTCAAACTCCCATACCTCGCGAACGGATTGACGAACTCGATCATTTCCTGTTGCATCTGAAAGTAGAAACTCGCACGATTACAATGGTGTGTGTACTTTTCCCCTAGGCCATTCCAGTTATTCGTTTCTAGCGTCAGAATTGCGAAAATTTTGATGGTTTCTCAACCATTCCTTAACTTCAAACTCCCATATCTCGCGAACGGATTGACGAACACGAGAAATTCCGATTGCATCTGGAAGAAGAAACTCGCGCGATTACAAAGGAATGTGTATTTTTCTCCTAGGCCATAGTAGTTATTGGTTTCGAGTATCAGACTTGCGAAAATTGTGATGGTTTCTCAACCATTCCTTAATTTCAAACTCCCATATCTCGCGAACGGATTGACGAACACGAGAAATTCCGGTTGCATCTGAAAGTAGAGACTCGCCCGATTACAAAGGTATGTGTATTTTTCCCCTAAGCCTTTGTAGTTATTGGTTTCGTGTATCAGACTTGCGACAATTTTGATGGTTTCTCAACCGTTCCTTAATTTCAAACTCCCATACCTCGCGAACGGATTGACGAACTCGATCATTTCCTGTTGCATCTGAAAGTAGAAACTCGCACGATTACAATGGTGTGTGTACTTTTCCCCTAGGCCATTCCAGTTATTTGTTTCTAGCGTCAGAATTGCGAAAATTTTGATGGTTTCTCAACCATTCCTTAACTTCAAACTCCCATATCTCGCGAACGGATTGACGAACTCGAGAAATTCCTGTTGCATCTGAGAGTAGAAACTCGCCCGATTACAAAGATATGTGTGTTTTTCCCCTAGGCCTTAGTAGTTATTGGTTTCGAGTATCAGACTTGCGTAAATTTTGATAGTTTCTCAACCATACCTTAATTTCAAACTCTCATATTTCGCGAACTGATTGACGAACTCGAGAAGTTCCTGTTGCATCTGAGAGCAGAAACTCGCCCGATTACAAAGATATGTGTGTTTTTCCCATAGGCCTTTGTAGTTATTGGTTTCGTGTATCAGACTTGCGAAAATTTTGATGGTTTCTCAACCATTCCTTAACTTCAAACTCCCATATCTCGCGAACGGATTGACGAACTACAGAAATTCCTGTTGCATCTGAAACTAGACACTCGCCCGATTAGAATGGTGTGTGTACTTTTCCCCTAGGCCATTCCAGTTATTCGTTTCTAGCATCAGAATTGCGAAAATTTCGATGGTTTCTCAACCATCCCTTAACTTCAAACTCCCATTTCTCGCGAACGGAGTGACGAACTCGAGAAATTCCTGTTGCATCTGAAAGTGGAAACTGGCCCGATTACAACGGTATGTGTATTTTCCCCCTAGGCCATTGTAGTTATTGGTTTCGAGTATCAGACTTGCGAAAATTTTGATGGTTTCTCAATCATTCCATAACTTCAAACTTCCATATCTCGCGAACGGATTGACGAACTCGCGAATTTCCTATTGCATCTGAAAGCAGAAACTCGTCCGATTACAAAGGTATGTGTATTTTTGCCCTGGGCCATAGTTGTTATTGGTTTCCAGTATCAGACATGCGAAGTTTTGATGATTTCTCTACCATTCCTTAACTTCAAACTCCCATATCTCGCGAACGGAATGACGAACTCGAGAAATTCCTGTTGCATCTGAAAGTAGAAACTCGCCCGATTACAAGGATATGTGTGTTTTTCCCCTAGGCCTTTGTAGGTATTGGTTTCGGGTATCAGACTTGCGAAAATTTTGATGGTTTCTCAACCATTCCTTAACTTCAAACTCCCATATCTCGCGAACGGATTGACGAACTCGAGAAATTCCTGTTGCATCTGAAAGTAGAAACTCGCCCGATTACAATGGTGTGTGTGCTTTTCCCCTAGGCCATTCCAGTTATTCGTTTCTATCATCAGAATTGCGAAGTTTTGATGATTTCTCAACCATTCCTTAACTTCAAACTCCCATATCTCGCGTACGGATTGACGAACTCGAGAAATTCCTGTTGCATCTGAAAGTGGAAACTCGCCCGATTACAAAGGTATGTGCATTTTTCCCCTAGGCCTTTGCAGTTATTGGTTTCGAGTATCACGCTTGCGAAAATTTTGATGGTTTCTCAAGCATTCCTTAACTTCAAACTCCCACATCTCGCGAACGGATTGACGAACTCGAGAAATTCCTGTTGCATCTGAAAGCAGAAACTCGCCCGATTACAACGGTATGTGTATTTTCCCCTAGGCCATTGTAGTTATTGGTTTCTAGCGTCAGAATTGCGAAAATTTTGATGGTTTCTCAACCATTCCTTAACTTCAAACTCCCATATCTCGCGAACGGATTGACGAACTCGAGAAATTCCTGTTGCATCTGAAAGCAGAATCTCGCCCGATTACAACGGTATGTGCAATTTTACCCTAGGCCTTTGCAGTTATTGGTTTCGAGTATCAGACTTGCGAAAATTTTGATGGTTTCTCAACCATTCCTTAACATCAAACTCCCATATCTCGCGAACGGATTGACGAACTCCAGAAATTCCTGTTGCATCTGATAGTAGACACTCGCCCGATTAGAATTGTGTGTGTACTTTTCCCCTAGGCCATTCCAGTTATTCGTTTCTAGCATCAGAATTGCGAAAATTTCGATGGTTTCTCAACCATTCCTTAACTTCAAACACCCATATCTCGCGAAAGGAATGACGAACTCGAGAAATTCCTGTTGCATCTGAAAGTAGAAACTCGCCCGATTACAAAGATATGTGCGTTTTTCACCTAGGCCTTTGTAGTTATTGGTTTCGAGTATCAGACTTGCGAAAATTTTGATAGTTTCTCAACCATTCCTTAACTTCAAGCTCCCATATCTCCCGAACGGATTGACGAACTCGAGAAATTCCTGTTGCACCTGGAAGCAGGAACTCGCCCGATTACAATGGTGTGTGTATTTTCCCCTAGGGCATTGTAGTTATTGGTTTCTAGCGTCAGACTTGCGAAAATTTTGATGGTTTCTCAACCATTCCTTAAATTCAAACTCCCATATCTCGCGAACGGAATGACGAACTCGAGAAATTCCTGTTGCATCTGAAAGTGGAAACTCGCCCGATTACAAAGATATGTGCGTTTTTCACCTAGGCCTTTGTAGTTATTGGTTTCGAGTATCAGACTTGCGAAAATTTTGATAGTTTCTCAACCATTCCTTAACTTCAAGCTCCCATATCTCGCGAACGGATTGACGAACTCGAGAAATTCCTGTTGCACCTGGAAGCAGGAACTCGCCCGATTACAATGGTGTGTGTATTTTCCCCTAGGGCATTGTAGTTATTGGTTTCTAGCGTCAGACTTGCGAAAATTTTGATGGTTTCTCAACCATTCCTTAACTTCAAACTCCCATATCTCGCGAACGGTTTGACGAACTCGAGAAATTCCTGTTGCATCTGAAAGTAGAAACTCGCGCGATTACAAAGGTATGTGTATTTTTCTCCTAGGCCATAGTAGTTATTGGTTTCGAGTATCAGACTTGCGAAAATTGTGATTGTTTCTCAAACATTCCTTCACTTCAAACTCCCACATCTCGCGAACGGATTGACGAACACGAGAAATTCCGGTTGCATCTGGAAGAAGAAACTCTCCCGATTACAACGGTATGTGTATTTTTCCCCGAAGCCTTTGTAGTTATTGGTTTCGAGTATCAGACTTGGGAAAATTTTGATGGTTTCTCAACCATTCCTTAACTTCAAACTCCCATATCTCGCGAACGGTTTGACGAACTCGAGAAATTCCTGTTGCATCTGAAAGTAGAAACTCGCGCGATTACAAAGGTATGTGTATTTTTCTCCTAGGCCATAGTAGTTATTGGTTTCGAGTATCAGACTTGCGAAAATTTTGATGGTTTCTCAACCGTTCCTTAATTTCAAACTTCCATATCTCGCGAACGGATTGACGACCTCGAGAAATTCCTGTTGCATCTGAAAGTAGAAAGTCGACCGATTTCAATGGTGTGTGTACTTTTCCCCTAGGTCATTCCAGTTATTCGTTTCGAGTATCAGACTTGCGAAAATTTTGATGGTTTCTCAACCATTCCTTAACTTCAAACTCCCATATCTCGCGAACGGATTGACGAACTCGAGAAATTCCTGTTGCATCTGAAAGTAGAAACTCGCCCGATTACAAAGGTATGTGTATTTTTCCCCTAGGCCACAGTAGTTATTGGTTTCGAGTATCAGACTTGCGAAAATTGTGATGGTTTCTCAACCATTCCTTAATTTCAAACTCCCATATCTCGCGAACGGATTGACGAAGACGAGAAATTCCGGATGCATCTGAAAGTAGAAAGTCGACCGATAACAATGGTGTGTGTACTTTTCCCCTAGGTCATTCCAGTTATTCGTTTCTAGCATCAGAATTTCAAAAATTTTGATGGTTTCGCAACCATTCCTTAACTTCAAACTCCCATATCTCGCGAACGGATTCACGAACACGAGAAATTCCGATTGCATCTGGAAGAAGAAACTCGCCCGATTACAAAGGTATGTGTATTTTTGCCCTAGGCCATTCCAGTTATTGGTTTCGAGTATCAGACTTGGGAAAATTTTGATGGTTTCTCAACCATTCCTTACTTTCAAACACCCATATCTCGCGAACGGAATGACGAACTCGAGAAATTCCTGTTGTATCTGAAAGTAGAATGTCGCGCGATTACAATGGTGTGTATACTTTTCCCCTAGGCCATTCCAGTTATTGGTTTCGAGTATCAGACCAGCGAAAGTTTTGATGGTTTCTCAACCATTCCTTACCATCAAACACCCATATCTCGCGAACGGCATCACGAACTCGAGAAATTCCTGTTGTATCTGAAAGTAGAATCTCGCGCAATTACAATGGTGTGTGTACTTTTCCCCTAGGCCATTCCAGTTATTGGTTTCGAGTATCAGAATTGCGAAAATTTTGATGGTTTCTCAAGCAATCCTTAACTTCAAACTCCCATATCTCGCGAACGGTTTGACGAACTCGAGAAATTCCTGTTGCATCTGAAAGTAGAAACTCGCGCGATGACAAAGGTATGTGTATTTTTCTCCTAGGCCATAGTAGTTATTGGTTTCGAGTATCAGACTTGCGAAAATTGTGATTGTTTCTCAAACATTCCTTCAATTCAAACTCCCACATCTCGCGAACGGATTGACGAACACGAGAAATTCCGGTTGCATCTGGAAGAAGAAACTCTCCCGATTACAACGGTATGTGTATTTTTCCCCGAAGCCTTTGTAGTTATTGGTTTCGAGTATCAGACTTGGGAAAATTTTGATGGTTTCTCAACCATTCCTTAACTTCAAACTCCCATATCTCGCGAACGAATAGACGAACTCGATTATTTCCTGTTGCATCTGAAAGTAGAAAGTCGACCGATTACAATGGTGTGTGTACTTTTCCCCCAGGTCATCCCAGTTATTCGTTTCTAGCATCAGAAATGCGAAAATTTTGATGGTTTCTCAACCATTCCTTAACTTCAAACTCCCATATCACGCGAACGGATTGAAGAACTCGATTATTTCCTGTTGCATCTGAAATTAGAAACTCGACCGATTAGAATGGTGTGTGTACTTTTCCCCTAGGTCATTCCAGTTATTCGTTTCTAGCATCAGAATTGCGAAAATTTTGATGGTTTCTCAACCATTCCTTAATTTCAAACTCCCGTATCTCGCGAACGGATTGACATACTCGAGAAATTCCTGTTGCATCTGAAAGTAGAAACTCGCCCAGTTACAAAGGTATGTGTATTTTTCCCCTAGGCCACAGTAGTTATTGGTTTCGAGTATCAGACTTGCGAAAATTGTGATTGTTTCTCAAACATTCCTTTACTTCAAACTCCCACATCTCGCGAACGGATTGACGAACACGAGAAATTCCGGTTGCATCTGGAAGAAGAAACTCTCCCGATTACAACGGTATGTGTATTTTTCCCCGAAGCCTTTGTAGTTATTGGTTTCGAGTATCAGACTTGGGAAAATTTTGATGGTTTCTCAACCATTCCTTAACTTCAAACTCCCATATCTCGCGAACGGTTTGACGAACTCGAGAAATTCCTGTTGCATCTGAAAGTAGAAACTCGCGCGATTACAAAGGTATGTGTATTTTTCTCCTAGGCCATAGTAGTTATTGGTTTCGAGTATCCGACTTGCGAAAATTGTGATTGTTTCTCAAACATTCCTTAACTTCAAACTCCCATATCTTGCGAACGGATTGACATACTCGAGAAATTCCTGTTGCATCTGAAAGCAGAAACTCGCCCAGTTACAACTGTATGTGTATTTTTCCCCTAGGCTACAGTAGTTATTGGTTTCGAGTATCAGACTTGCGAAAATTGTGATGGTTTCTCAACCATTCCGTAATTTCAAACTCCCATATCTCGCGAACGGATTGACGAACACGAGAAATTCCGGATGCATCTGAAAGTAGAAACTCGCCCGACTACAACGGTATGTGTATTTTTCCCCTAGGCCACAGTAGTTATTGGTTTCGAGTATCCGACTTTCGAAAATTGTGATTGTTTCTCAAACATTCCTTCACTTCAAACTCCCACATCTCGCGAACGGATTGACGAACACGAGAAACTCCGGTTGCATCTGGAAGAAGAAACTCTCCCGATTACAACGGTATGTGTATTTTTCCCCGATGCCTTTGTAGTTATTGGTTTCGAGTATCAGACTTGGGAAAATTTTGATGGTTTCTCAACCATTCCTTAACTTCAAACTCCCATATCTCGCGAACGGTTTGACGAACTCGAGAAATTCCTGTTGCATCTGAAAGTAGAAACTCGCGCGATTACAAAGGTATGTGTATTTTTCTCCTAGGCCATAGTAGTTATTGGTTTCGAGTATCAGACTTGCGAAAATTGTGATGGTTTCTCAACCATTCCTTAATTTCAAACTCCCATATCTCGCGAACGGATTGACGAACACAAGAAATTCCAGATGCATCTGAAAGTAGAAAGTCGACCGATAACAATGCTGTGTGTACTTTTCCCCTAGGTCATTCCAGTTATTCGTTTCTAGCATCAGAATTTCAAAAATTTTGATGGTTTCGCAACCATTCCTTAACTTCAAACTCCCATATCTCGCGAACGGATTCACGAACACGAGAAATTCCGATTGCATCTGGAAGAAGAAGCTCGCCCGATTACAACGGTATGTGTATTTTTGCCCTAGGCCATTCCAGTTATTGGTTTCGAGTATCAGACTTGGGAAAATTTTGATGGTTTCTCAACCATTCCTTACCTTCAAACACCCATATCTCGCGAACGGAATGACGAACTCGAGAAATTCCTGTTGTATCTGAAAGTAGAATGTCGCGCGATTACAATGGTGTGTATACTTTTCCCCTAGGCCATTCCAGTAATTGGTTTCGAGTATCAGACCAGCGAAAGTTTTGATGGTTTCTCAACCATTCCTTA
Source organism: Ptiloglossa arizonensis (assembly GCF_051014685.1). Lineage (NCBI taxonomy): Eukaryota > Metazoa > Arthropoda > Insecta > Hymenoptera > Colletidae > Ptiloglossa > Ptiloglossa arizonensis. The sequence continues at coordinate 1,153,421 of NW_027478442.1, read as the reverse complement.
CCATCAAACACCCATATCTCGCGAACGGAATCACGAACTCGAGAAATTCCTGTTGTATCTGAAAGTAGAATCTCGCGCGATTACAAAGGTGTGTGTACTTTTCCCCTAGGCCATTCCAGTTATTGGTTTCGAGTATCAGAATTGCGAAAATTTTGATGGTTTCTCAACCATTCCTTAACTTCAAACTCCCATATCTCAGAACGGATTGACGAACACGAGAAATTCCGATTGCATCTGAAAGAAGAAGCTCTCCCGATTACAACGGTATGTGCATTTTTGGCCTAGGCCATAGTAGTTATTGGTTTCGAGTATCAGACTTGCGAAAATTTTGATGGTTTCTCAAGCATTCCTTAACTTCAAACTCCCATATCTCGCGAACGAATAGACGAACTCGATTATTTCCTGTTGCATCTGAAAGTAGAAAGTCGACCGATTACAATGGTGTGTGTACTTTTCCCCCTGGTCATCCCAGTTACTCGTTTCTAGCATCAGAATTGCGAAAATTTTGATGGTTTCCCAACCATTCCTTATCTTCAAACTCCCATATCACGCGAACGGATTGAAGGACTCGATTATTTCCTGTTGCATCTGAAATTAGAAACTCGACCGATTAGAATGGTCTGTGTACTTTTCCCCTAGGTCATTCCAGTTATGCGTTTCTAGCATCAGAATTGCGAAAATTTTGATGGTTTCTCAACCATTCCTTAACTTCAAACTCCCGTATCTCGCGAACGGATTGAAATACTCGAGAAATTCCTGTTGCATCTGAAAGTAGAAACTCGCCCAGTTACAAAGGTATGTGTATTTTTCCCCTAGGCCACAGTAGTTATTGGTTTCGAGTATCCGACTTGGGAAAATTGTGATTGTTTCTCAAACATTCCTTAACTTCAAACTCCCATATCTTGCGAACGGATTGACGAACACGAGAAATTCCTGTTGCATCTGAAAGTAGAAACTCGCCCAGTTACAAAGGTATGTGTATTTCTCCCCTAGGCCACAGTAGTTATTGGTTTCGAGTATCAGACTTGCGAAAATTGTGATGGTTTCTCAACCATTCCTTAATTTCAAACTCCCATATCTCGCGAACGGATTGACGAACACGGAAATTCCGGATGCATCTGAAAGTAGAAAGTCGACCGATAACAATGGTGTGTGTACTTTTCCTCTAGGTCATTCCAGTTATTCGTTTCTAGCATCAGAGTTTCAAAAATTTTGATGGTTTCGCAACCATTCCTTAACTTCAAACTCCCATATCTCGCGAACGGATTGACGAACTCGAGAAATTCCTGTTGCATCTGAAAGTAGAAACTCGCGCGATTACAAAGGTATGAGTATTTTTCTCCTAGGGCATAGTAGTTATTGGTTTCGAGTATCAGACTTGCGAAAATTGTAATGGTTTCTCAACCATTCCTTAATTTCAAACTCCCATATCTCGCGAACGGATTGACGAACACGAGAAATTCCGGTTGCATCTGGAAGAAGAAACTCTCCCGATTACAACGGTATGTGTATTTTTCCCCTAAGCCTTTGTAGTTATTGGTTTCGAGTATCCGACTTTCGAAAATTGTGATTGTTTCTCAACCATTCCTTAACTTCAAACTCCCATATCTCGCGAACGGATTGACGAACACGAGAAATTCCGATTGCATCTGGAAGAAGAAACTCGCCCGATTACAACGGTATGTGTATTTTTCCCCTAAGCCTTTGTAGTTATTGGTTTCGAGTATCAGACTTGCGAAAATTGTGATTGTTTCTCAACCATTCCTTAATTTCAAACTCCCATATCTCGCGAACGGATTGACGAACACGAGAAATTCTGGATGCATCTGAAAGTAGAAAGTCGACCGATAACAATTGTGTGTGTACTTTTCCCCTAGGTCATTCCAGTTATTCGTTTCTAGCATCAGAATTTCAAAAATTTTGATGGTTTCGCAACCATTCCTTAACATCAAACTCCCATACCTCGCGAACGGATTGACGAACACGAGAAATTCCGGTTGCATCTGGAAGAAGAAACTCTCCCGATTACAACGGTATGTGTATTTTTCCCCTAAGCCTTTGTAGTTATTGGTTTCGAGTATCAGACTTTCGAAAATTTTGATGGTTTCTCAACCATTCCTTAACTTCAAACTCCCAGATCTCGCGAACGGATTGACGAACACGAGAAATTCCGATTGCATCTGGGAGAAGAAACTCGCCCCATTACAACGGTATGTGCATTTTTCCCCTAGGCCACAGTAGTTATTGGTTTCAAGTATCCGACTTGCGAAAATTGTGATGGTTTCTCAACCATTCCTTAACTTCAAAATCACATCTCGCGAACAGATTGACGAACACGAGAAATTCCGGTTGCATCTGGAAGAAGAAACTCTCCCGATTACAACGGTATGTGTATTTTTCCCCGAAGCCTTTGTAGTTATTGGTTTCGAGTATCAGACTTGGGAAAATTTTGATGGTTTCTCAACCATTCCTTAACTTCAAACTCCCATATCTCGCGAACGGATTGACGAACTCGAGAAATTCCTGTTGCATCTGAAAGTAGAAACTCGCGCAATTACAAAGGTATGTGTATTTTTCTCCTAGGCCATAGTAGTTATTGGTTTCGAGTATCAGACTTGCGAAAATTGTGATGGTTTCTCAACCATTCCTTAATTTCAAACTCCCATATCTCGCGAACGGATTGACGAACACGAGAAATTCCGGTTGCATCTGAAAGTAGAAACACGCCCCATTACAATGGTGTGTGTGCTTTTCCCCTAGGCCATTCTGTTATTGGTTTCGAGTATCACACTTGCGAAAATTTTGATGGTTTCTCAACCATTCCTTAACTTCAAACTCCCATATCTCGCGAACGGATTGACGATCTCGAGAAATTCCTGTTGCATCTGAAAGTAGAGACTCGCCCGATTACAAAGGTATGTGTATTTTTCCCCTAAGCCTTTGTAGTTATTGGTTTCGAGTATCAGACTTGCGACAATTTTGATGGTTTCTCAACCATTCCTCAACTTCAAACTCCCATATCTCGCGAACGGATTGACGAACTCGAGAAATTCCTGTTGCATGTGGAAGTAGAAACTCGCCCGATTACAACGGTATGTGTATTTTTCCCCTAGGCCTTTGTAGTTATTGGTTTCGAGTGTCAGACTTGCGAAAATTTTGATGGATTCTCAACCATTCCTTAACTTCACACTCCCATATCTCGCGAACGGATTGACGAACTCGAGAAATTCCTGTTGCATCTGAAAGTAGAAACTCGCCCGATTACAAAGGTATGTGTATTTTTCCCCTAGGCCACAGTAGTTATTGGTTTCGAGTATCAGACTTGCGAAAATTGTGATGGTTTCTCAACCATTCCTTAATTTCAAACTCCCATATCTCGCGAACGGATTGACGAACACGAGAAATTCCGGATGCATCTGAAAGTAGAAAGTCGACCGATAACAATGGTGTGTGTACTTTTCCCCTAGGTCATTCCAGTTATTCGTTTCTAGCATCAGAATTTCAAAAATTTTGATGATTTCTCAACCATTCCTTAACTTCAAACTTCCATATCCCGCGAACGGATTGACGAACTCGAGAAATTCCTGTTGCATGAGGAAGTAGAAACTCGCCCGATTACAACGGTATGTGTATTTTTCCCCTAGGCCTTTGTAGTTATTGGTTTCGAGTGTCAGACTTGCGCAAATTTTGATGGATTCTCAACCATTCCTTAACTTCACACTCCCATATCTCGCGAACGGATTGACGAACTCAAGAAATTCCTGTTGCATCTGAAAGTAGAAACTCGCCCGATTACAAAGGTATGTGTATTTTTCCCCTAGGCCACAGTAGTTATTGGTTTCGAGTATCAGACTTGCGAAAATTGTGATGGTTTCTCAACCATTCCTTAATTTCAAACTCCCATATCTCGCGAACGGATTGACGAACACGAGAAATTCCGTATGCATCTGAAAGTAGAAAGTCGACCGATAACAATGGTGTGTGTACTTTTCCCCTAGGTCATTCCAGTTATTCGTTTCTAGCATCAGAATTTCAAAAATTTTGATGGTTTCGCAACCATTCCTTAACTTCAAACTCCCATATCTCGCGAACGGATTCACGAACTCGAGAAATTCCTGTTGCATCTGAAAGTAGAAACTCGCGCGATTACAAAGGTATGTGTATTTTTCTCCTAGGGCATAGTAGTTATTGGTTTCGAGTATCAGACTTGCGAAAATTGTAATGGTTTCTCAACCATTCCTTAATTTCAAACTCCCATATCTCGCGAACGGATTGACGAACACGAGAAATTCCGGTTGCATCTGGAAGAAGAAACTCTCCCGATTACAACGGTATGTGTATTTTTCCCCGAAGCCTTTGTAGTTATTGGTTTCGAGTATCAGACTTTCGAAAATTTTGATGGTTTCGCAACCATTCCTTAACTTCAAACTCCCATATCTCGCGAACGGATTCACGAACTCGAGAACCTCCTGTTGCATCTGAAAGTAGAAACTCGCGCGATTACAAAGGTATGTGTATTTTTCTCCTAGGCCATAGTAGTTATTGGTTTCGAGTATCAGACTTGCGAAAATTGTGATGGTTTCTCAACCATTCCTTAATTTCAAACTCCCATATCTCGCGAACGGATTGACGAACACGAGAAATTCCGGTTGCATCTGAAAGTAGAAACACGCCCCATTACAATGGTGTGTGTGCTTTTCCCCTAGGCCATTCTGTTATTGGTTTCGAGTATCACACTTGCGAAAATTTTGATGGTTTCTCAACCATTCCTTAACTTCAAACTCCCATATCTCGCGAACGGATTGACGATCTCGAGAAATTCCTGTTGCATCTGAAAGTAGAGACTCGCCCGATTACAAAGGTATGTGTATTTTTCCCCTAAGCCTTTGTAGTTATTGGTTTCGAGTATCAGACTTGCGACAATTTTGATGGTTTCTCAACCATTCCTCAACTTCAAACTCCCATATCTCGCGAACGGATTGACGAACTCGAGAAATTCCTGTTGCATGTGGAAGTAGAAACTCGCCCGATTACAACGGTATGTGTATTTTTCCCCTAGGCCTTTGTAGTTATTGGTTTCGAGTGTCAGACTTGCGAAAATTTTGATGGATTCTCAACCATTCCTTAACTTCACACTCCCATATCTCGCGAACGGATTGACGAACTCGAGAAATTCCTGTTGCATCTGAAAGTAGAAACTCGCCCGATTACAAAGGTATGTGTATTTTTCCCCTAGGCCACAGTAGTTATTGGTTTCGAGTATCAGACTTGCGAAAATTGTGATGGTTTCTCAACCATTCCTTAATTTCAAACTCCCATATCTCGCGAACGGATTGACGAACACGAGAAATTCCGGATGCATCTGAAAGTAGAAAGTCGACCGATAACAATGGTGTGTGTACTTTTCCCCTAGGTCATTCCAGTTATTCGTTTCTAGCATCAGAATTTCAAAAATTTTGATGATTTCTCAACCATTCCTTAACTTCAAACTTCCATATCCCGCGAACGGATTGACGAACTCGAGAAATTCCTGTTGCATGTGGAAGTAGAAACTCGCCCGATTACAACGGTATGTGTATTTTTCCCCTAGGCCTTTGTAGTTATTGGTTTCGAGTGTCAGACTTGCGCAAATTTTGATGGATTCTCAACCATTCCTTAACTTCACACTCCCATATCTCGCGAACGGATTGACGAACTCAAGAAATTCCTGTTGCATCTGAAAGTAGAAACTCGCCCGATTACAAAGGTATGTGTATTTTTCCCCTAGGCCACAGTAGTTATTGGTTTCGAGTATCAGACTTGCGAAAATTGTGATGGTTTCTCAACCATTCCTTAATTTCAAACTCCCATATCTCGCGAACGGATTGACGAACACGAGAAATTCCGTATGCATCTGAAAGTAGAAAGTCGACCGATAACAATGGTGTGTGTACTTTTCCCCTAGGTCATTCCAGTTATTCGTTTCTAGCATCAGAATTTCAAAAATTTTGATGGTTTCGCAACCATTCCTTAACTTCAAACTCCCATATCTCGCGAACGGATTCACGAACTCGAGAAATTCCTGTTGCATCTGAAAGTAGAAACTCGCGCGATTACAAAGGTATGTGTATTTTTCTCCTAGGGCATAGTAGTTATTGGTTTCGAGTATCAGACTTGCGAAAATTGTAATGGTTTCTCAACCATTCCTTAATTTCAAACTCCCATATCTCGCGAACGGATTGACGAACACGAGAAATTCCGGTTGCATCTGGAAGAAGAAACTCTCCCGATTACAACGGTATGTGTATTTTTCCCCTAAGCCTTTGTAGTTATTGGTTTCGAGTATCAGACTTTCGAAAATTTTGATGGTTTCGCAACCATTCCTTAACTTCAAACTCCCATATCTCGCGAACGGATTCACGAACTCGAGAACCTCCTGTTGCATCTGAAAGTAGAAACTCGCGCGATTACAAAGGTATGTGTATTTTTCTCCTAGGCCACAGTAGTTATTGGTTTCGAGTATCAGACTTGCGAAAATTGTGATGGTTTCTCAACCATTCCTTAATTTCAAACTCCCATATCTCGCGAACGGATTCACGAACACGAGAAATTCCGTATGCATCTGAAAGTAGAAAGTCGACCGATAACAATGGTGTGTGTACTTTTCCCCTAGGTCATTCCAGTTATTCGTTTCTAGCATCAGAATTTCAAAAATTTTGATGGTTTCGCAACCATTCCTTAACTTCAAACTCCCATATCTCGCGAACGGATTCACGAACTCGAGAAATTCCTGTTGCATCTGAAAGTAGAAACTCGCGCGAGTACAAAGGTATGTGTATTTTTCTCCTAGGGCATAGTAGTTATTGGTTTCGAGTATCAGACTTGCGAAAATTGTAATGGTTTCTCAACCATTCCTTAATTTCAAACTCCCATATCTCGCGAACGGATTGACGAACACGAGAAATTCCGATTGCATCTGGAAGAAGAAACTCGCCCGATTACAACGGTATGTGCATTTTTCCCCTAGGCCACAGTAGTTATTGGTTTCGAGTATCCGACTTGCGAAAATTGTGATTGTTTCTCAAACATTCCTTAACTTCAAACTCCCACATCTCGCGAACGGATTGACGAACACGAGAAATTCCGGTTGCATCTGGAAGAAGAAACTCTCCCGATTACAACGGTATGTGTATTTTTCCCCGAAGCCTTTGTAGTTATTGGTTTCGAGTATCAGACTTGGGAAAATTTTGATGGTTTCTCAACCATTCCTTAACTTCAAACTCCCATATCTCGCGAACGGATTGACGAACACGAGAAATTCCGATTGCATCTGGAAGAAGAAACTCGCGCGATTACAAAGGAATGTGTATTTTTCTCCTAGGCCATAGTAGTTATTGGTTTCGAGTATCAGACTTGCGAAAATTGTGATGGTTTCTCAACCATTCCTTAATTTCAAACTCCCATATCTCGCGAACGGATTGACGAACACGAGAAATTCCGGTTGCATCTGAAAGTAGAGACTCGCCCGATTACAAAGGTATGTGTATTTTTCCCCTAAGCCTTTGTAGTTATTGGTTTCGTGTATCAGACTTGCGACAATTTTGATGGTTTCTCAACCGTTCCTTAATTTCAAACTCCCATACCTCGCGAACGGATTGACGAACTCGATCATTTCCTGTTGCATCTGAAAGTAGAAACTCGCACGATTACAATGGTGTGTGTACTTTTCCCCTAGGCCATTCCAGTTATTTGTTTCTAGCGTCAGAATTGCGAAAATTTTGATGGTTTCTCAACCAATCCTTAACTTCAAACTCCCATATCTCGCGAACGGATTGACGAACTCGAGAAATTCCTGTTGCATCTGAGAGTAGAATCTCGCCCGATTACAAAGATATGTGTGTTTTTCCCCTAGGCCTTAGTAGTTATTGGTTTCGAGTATCAGACTTGCGTAAATTTTGATAGTTTCTCAACCATACCTTAATTTCAAACTCTCATATTTCGCGAACTGATTGACGAACTCGAGAAGTTCCTGTTGCATCTGAGAGCAGAAACTCGCCCGATTACAAAGATATGTGTGTTTTTCCCATAGGCCTTTGTAGTTATTGGTTTCGTGTATCAGACTTGCGAAAATTTTGATGGTTTCTCAACCATTCCTTAACTTCAAACTCCCATATCTCGCGAACGGATTGACGAACTACAGAAATTCCTGTTGCATCTGAAACTAGACACTCGCCCGATTAGAATGGTGTGTGTACTTTTCCCCTAGGCCATTCCAGTTATTCGTTTCTAGCATCAGAATTGCGAAAATTTCGATGGTTTCTCAACCATCCCTTAACTTCAAACTCCCATTTCTCGCGAACGGAGTGACGAACTCGAGAAATTCCTGTTGCATCTGAAAGTGGAAACTGGCCCGATTACAACGGTATGTGTATTTTCCTCCTAGGCCATTGTAGTTATTGGTTTCGAGTATCAGACTTGCGAAAATTTTGATGGTTTCTCAACCATTCCTTAACTTCAAATTCCCAAATCTCGCGAACTGAATGACGAACTCGAGAAATTCCTGTTGCATCTGAAAGTAGAAACTCGCACGATTACAATGGTGTGTGTACTCTTCCCCTAGGCCATACCAGTTATTGGTTTCGAGTATCAGACTTGCGAAAATTTTGATGGTTTCTCAATCATTCCATAACTTCAAACTTCCATATCTCGCGAACGGATTGACGAACTCGCGAATTTCCTATTGCATCTGAAAGCAGAAACTCGCCCGATTACAAGGATATGTGTGTTTTTCCCCTAGGCCTTTGTAGGTATTGGTTTCGGGTATCAGACTTGCGAAAATTTTGATGGTTTCTCAACCATTCCTTAACTTCAAACTCCCATATCTCGCGAACGGATTGACGAACTCGAGAAATTCCTGTTGCATCTGAAAGTAGAAACTCGCCCGATTACAATGGTGTGTGTGCTTTTCGCCTAGGCCATTCCAGTTATTCGTTTCTATCATCAGAATTGCGAAGTTTTGATGATTTCTCAACCATTCCTTAACTTCAAACTCCCATATCTCGCGTACGGATTGACGAACTCGAGAAATTCCTGTTGCATCTGAAAGTGGAAACTCGCCCGATTACAAAGGTATGTGCATTTTTCCCCTAGGCCTTTGCAGTTATTGGTTTCGAGTATCACGCTTGCGAAAATTTTGATGGTTTCTCAAGCATTCCTTAACTTCAAACTCCCACATCTCGCGAACGGATTGACGAACTCGAGAAATTCCTGTTGCATCTGAAAGCAGAAACTCGCCCGATTACAACGGTATGTGTATTTTCCCCTAGGCCATTGTAGTTATTGGTTTCTAGCGTCAGAATTGCGAAAATTTTGATGGTTTCTCAAGCATTCCTTAACTTCAAACTCCCATATCTCGCGAACGGATTGACGAACTCGAGAAATTCCTGTTGCATCTGAAAGCAGAAACTCGCCCGATTACAACGGTATGTGTATTTTCCCCTAGGCCATTGTAGTTATTGGTTTCTAGCGTCAGAATTGCGAAAATTTTGATGGTTTCTCAACCATTCCTTAACTTCAAACTCCCATATCTCGCGAACGGAATGACGAACTCGAGGAATTCCTGTTGCATCTGAAAGTGGAATCTCGCCCGATTACAACGGTATGTGCAATTTTCCCCTAGGCCTTTGCAGTTATTGGTTTCGAGTATCAGACTTGCGAAAATTTTGATGGTTTCTCAACCATTCCTTAACATCAAACTCCCATATCTCGCGAACGGATTGACGAACTCCAGAAATTCCTGTTGCATCTGATAGTAGACACTCGCCCGATTAGAATTGTGTGTGTACTTTTCCCCTAGGCCATTCCAGTTATTCGTTTCTAGCATCAGAATTGCGAAAATTTCGATGGTTTCTCAACCATTCCTTAACTTCAAACACCCATATCTCGCGAAAGGAATGACGAACTCGAGAAATTCCTGTTGCATCTGAAAGTAGAAACTCGCCCGATTACAAAGATATGTGCGTTTTTCACCTAGGCCTTTGTAGTTATTGGTTTCGAGTATCAGACTTGCGAAAATTTTGATAGTTTCTCAACCATTCCTTAACTTCAAGCTCCCATATCTCCCGAACGGATTGACGAACTCGAGAAATTCCTGTTGCACCTGGAAGCAGGAACTCGCCCGATTACAATGGTGTGTGTATTTTCCCCTAGGGCATTGTAGTTATTGGTTTCTAGCGTCAGACTTGCGAAAATTTTGATGGTTTCTCAACCATTCCTTAAATTCAAACTCCCATATCTCGCGAACGGAATGACGAACTCGAGAAATTCCTGTTGCATCTGAAAGTGGAAACTCGCCCGATTACAAAGATATGTGCGTTTTTCACCTAGGCCTTTGTAGTTATTGGTTTCGAGTATCAGACTTGCGAAAATTTTGATAGTTTCTCAACCATTCCTTAACTTCAAGCTCCCATATCTCGCGAACGGATTGACGAACTCGAGAAATTCCTGTTGCACCTGGAAGCAGGAACTCGCCCGATTACAATGGTGTGTGTATTTTCCCCTAGGGCATTGTAGTTATTGGTTTCTAGCGTCAGACTTGCGAAAATTTTGATGGTTTCTCAACCATTCCTTAACTTCAAACTCCCATATCTCGCGAACGGAATGACGAACTCGAGAAATTCCTGTTGCATCTGAAAGTGGAAACTCGCCCGATTACAAAGATATGTGCGTTTTTCACCTAGGCCTTTGTAGTTATTGGTTTCGAGTATCAGACATGCGAAAATTTTGATAGTTTCTCAACCATTCCTTAACTTCAAACTCCCATATCTCGCGAACGGATTGACGAACTCGAGAAATTCCTGTTGCACCAGGAAGCAGAAACTCGCCCGATTACAATGCTGTGTGTACTTTCCCCCTAGGTCATTCCAGTTATTGGTTTCGAGTATCAGAATTGCGAAAATTTTGATGGTTTCTCAACCATTCCTTAACTTCAAACTCCCATGTCTCGCGAACGGAATGACGAACTCGAGAAATTCCTGTTGCATCTGAAAGTGGAAACTCGCCCGATTACAAAGGTATATGCATTTTTCCCCTAGGCCTTTGTAGTTATTGTTTTCTAGCGTCAGAATTGCGAAAATTTTGATGGTTTCTCAACCATTCCTTAACTTCAAACTCCCATATCTCGCGAAAGGAATGACGAACTCGAGAAATTCCTGTTGCATCTAAAAGTAGAAACTCGCCCGATTAAAAAGATATGTGCGTTTTTCACCTAGGCCCTTGTAGTTATTGGTTTCGAGTATCAGACTTGCGAAAATTTTGATAGTTTCTCAACCATTCCTTAACTTCAAACTCCCATATCTCGCGAACGGATTGACGAACTCGAGAAATTCCTGTTGCACCTGGAAGCAGAAACTCGCCCGATTACAATGGTGTGTGTGCTTTTCCCCTAGGCCTTTGTAGTTATTGGTTTCGTGTATCAGACTTGCAAAAATTTTGATGGTTTCTCAACCATTCCTTAACTTCAAACTCCCATGTCTCGCGAACGGAATGACGAACTCGAGAAATTCCTGTTGCATCTGAAAGTGGAAACTCGCCCGATTACAAAGATATGTGCATTTTTCCCCTAGGCCTTTGTAGTTATTGGTTTCGAGTATCAGACTTGCGAAAATTTTGATGGTTTCTCAAGCAATCCTTAACTTCAAACTCCCATATCTCGCGAACGGATTGACGAACTCGAGAAATTCCTGTTGCATCTGAAAACAGAAACTCGCCCGATTACAACGGTATGTGTATTTTCCCCTAGGCCATTGTAGTTATTCGTTTCTATCATCAGAATTGCGAAAATTTCGATGGTTTCTCAACCATTCCTTAACTTCAAACTCCCATATCTCGCGAACGGAATGACGAACTCGAGAAATTCCTACTGCATCTGAAAGTATAAACTCGCCCGATTACAGAGATATGTGCGTTTTTCACCTAGGCCTTTGTAGTTATTGGTTTCGAGTATCAGACTTGCGAAAATTTTGATAGTTTCTCAACCATTCCTTAACTTCAAACTCCCATATCTCGCGAACGGATTGACGAACTCGAGAAATTCCTGTTGCATCTGAAAACAGAAACTCGCCCGATTACAACGGTATGTGTATTTTCCCCTAGGCCATTGTAGTTATTGGTTTCTAACGTCAGAATTGCGAAAATTTTGATGGTTTCTCAACCATTCCTTAATTTCAAACTCCCATATCTCGCGAACGGAATGACGAACTCGAGAAATTCCTGTTGCATCTGAAAGTAGAAACTCGCCCGATTACAAAGAAATGTGTGTTTTTCCCCTAGGCCTTTGTAGTTATTGGTTTCGAGTTTCAGACTTTCTAAAATTTTGATAGTTCCTCAAGCATTCCTTAACTTCAAACTCACATATAGTATCTCGCGAACGGATGGACGAACTCGAGAAACTTCTGTTGCATCTGAAAGCAGAAACTCGCCCGATTACAACGGTATGTGTATTTTCCCCTAGGCCATTGTATTTATTGGTTTCTAGCGTCAGAATTGCGAAAATTTTGATGGTTTCGCAACCATTCTTTAACTTCAAACTCCCATATCTCGCGAACGGAATGACGAACTCGAGAAATTCCTGTAGCATCTGAAAGTGGAAACTCGCCCGATCACAAAGGTATGTGCATTTTCCCCCCAGCCCTTTGCAGTTATTGGTTTCGAGTATAAGACTTGCGAAAATTTTGAGCGTTTCTCAACCATTCCTTAACTTCATACTCCCATATCTCGCGAACGGATTGACGATCTCGAGAAATTCCTGTTGCACCTGGAAGAAGGAACTCGCCCGATTACAATGGTGTGTGTATTTTCCCCTAGGGCATTGTATTTATTGGTTTCTAGCGTCATAATTGCGAAAATTTTGATGGTTTCTCAACCATTCCTTAACTTCAAACTCCCATATCTCGCGAAAGGAATGACGAACTCGAGAAATTCCTGTTGCATCTGAAAGTAGAAACTCGCCCGATTACAAAGATATGTGCGTTTTTCACCTAGGCCTTTGTAGTTATTGGTTTCGAGTATCAGAATTGCGAAAATTTTGATGGTTTCTCAACCATTCCTTAACTTCAAACTCCCATATCTCGCGAACGGAATGACGAACTCGAGAAATTCCTGTTGCATCTGAAAGTGGAAACTCGCCCGATTACAACGGTATGTGTATTTTTCCACTAGGCCATTGTAGTTATTGGTTTCGAGTATCAGACTTGCGAAAATTTTGATGGTTCCTCAACCATTCCTTAAATTCAAACTCCCATATCTCACGAATGGATTGACGAACTCGAGAAATTCCTGTTGCATCTGAAAGCAGAAACTCGCCCGATTACAATGGTGTGGGTACTTTTCCCCTAGGCCATAGTAGTTATTGGTTTCGTGTATCAGACTTGCGAAAATTGTGATGGTTTCTCAACGATTCCTTAACTTCAAATTTCCATATCTCGCGCACGGATTTACGACATCGAGAAATTCCTGTTGCATCTGAAAGTGGAAACCCGCCCGATTACAAAGGTATGTGTATTTTTCCCCTAGGCCATTGTAGTTATTGGTTTCTAGCGTCAGAATTGCAAAAATTTTGATGGTTTCTCAACCATTCCTTAACTTCAAACTCCCATATCTCGCGAACGGATTGACGAACTCGAGAAATTCCTGTTGCATCTGAAAGTAGGAACTCGCCCGATTACAACGGTGTGTGTACTTTTCCTCTAGGCCATTCCAGTTATTGGTTTCGAGTATCAGACCACCGAAAATTTTGATGGTTTCTCAAGCATTCCTTAAGTTCAAACTCCCATATCTCGCGAACGGATTGACGAACTCGAGAAACTCCTGTTGCATCTGAAAGTGGAAACTGGCCCGATTACAAAGGTATGTGTATTTTCCCCCTAGGCCATTGTAGTTATTGGTTTCGAGTATCAGACTTGCGAAAATTTTGATGGTTTCTCAACCATTCCTTAACATCAAACTCCCATATCTCGCACACGGATTGACGAACTCCAGAAATTCCTGTTGCATCTGATAGTAGACACTCGCCCGATTAGAATGGTGTGTGTACTTTTCCCCTAGGTCATTCCAGTTATTGGTTTCGAGTATCAGAAGTGCGAAAATTTTTATGGTATCTCAACCATTCCTTAACTTCAAACTCCCATGTCTCGCGAACGGAATGACGAACTCGAGAAATTCCTGTTGCATCTGAAAGCAGAAACTCGCCCGATTACAACGGTATGTGTATTTTCCCTTAGGCCATTGTAGTTATTGGTTTCTAGCGTCAGAATTGCGAAAATTTTGATGGTTTCTCAACCATTCCTTAACTTCAAACTCCCATATCTCGCGAACGGAATGACGAACTCGAGAAATTCCTGTTGCATCTGAAAGTGGAATCTCGCCCGATTACAACGGTATGTGCATTTTTCCCCTAGGCCTTTGCAGTTATTGGTTTCGAGTATCAGACTTGCGAAAATTTTGATGGTTTCTCAACCATTCCTTAACATCAAACTCCCATATATCGCGAACGGATTGACGAACTCGAGTAATTCCTGTTGCACCTGGAAGCTGGAACTCGCCCGATTACAATGGTGTGTGTATTTTCCCCTAGTGCATTGTAGTTATTGGTTTCGAGTATCAGACTTGCGAAAATTTTGATAGTTTCTCAACCATTCCTTAACTTCAAGCTCCCATATCTCGCGAACGGATTGACGAACTCGAGTAATTCCTGTTGCACCTGGAAGCTGGAACTCGCCCGATTACAATGGTGTGTGTATTTTCCCCTAGTGCATTGTAGTTATTGGTTTCTAGCGTCAGACTTGCGAAAATTTTGATGGTTTCTCAACCATTCCTTAACTTCAAACTCCCATATCTCGCGAACGGATTGACGAACTCGAGAAATTCCTGTTGCACCTGGAAGCAGGAACTCGCCCGATTACAATGGTGTGTGTATTTTCCCCTAGGGCATTGTAGTTATTGGTTTCTAGCGTCAGACTTGCGAAAATTTTGATGGTTTCTCAACCATTCCTTAACTTCAAACTCCCATATCTCGCGGACGGAATGACGAACTCGAGAAATTCCTGTTGCATCTGAAAGTGGAAACTCGCCCGATTACAAAGATATGTGCGTTTTTCACCTAGGCCTTTGTAGTTATTGGTTTCGAGTATCAGACATGCGAAAATTTTGATAGTTTCTCAACCATTCCTTAACTTCAAACTCCCATATCTCGCGAACGGATTGACGAACTCGAGAAATTCCTGTTGCACCTGGAAGCAGAAACTCGCCCGATTACAATGCTGTGTGTACTTTCCCCCTAGGTCATTCCAGTTATTGGTTTCGAGTATCAGAATTGCGAAAATTTTGATGGTTTCTCAACCATTCCTTAACTTCAAACTCCCATGTCTCGCGAACGGAATGACGAACTCGAGAAATTCCTGTTGCATCTGAAAGTGGAAACTCGCCCGATTACAAAGGTATATGCATTTTTCCCCTAGGCCTTTGTAGTTATTGTTTTCTAGCGTCAGAATTGCAAAAATTTTGATGGTTTCTCAACCATTCCTTAACTTCAAACTCCCATATCTCGCGAAAGGAATGACGAACTCGAGAAATTCCTGTTGCATCTAAAAGTAGAAACTCGCCCGATTAAAAAGATATGTGCGTTTTTCACCTAGGCCCTTGTAGTTATTGGTTTCGAGTATCAGACTTGCGAAAATTTTGATAGTTTCTCAACCATTCCTTAACTTCAAACTCCCATATCTCGCGAACGGATTGACGAACTCGAGAAATTCCTGTTGCACCTGGAAGCTGAAACTCGCCCGATTACAATGGTGTGTGTGCTTTTCCCCTAGGCCTTTGTAGTTATTGGTTTCGTGTATCAGACTTGCAAAAATTTTGATGGTTTCTCAACCATTCCTTAACTTCAAACTCCCATGTCTCGCGAACGGAATGACGAACTCGAGAAATTCCTGTTGCATCTGAAAGTGGAAACTCGCCCGATTACAAAGATATGTGCATTTTTCCCCTAGGCCTTTGTAGTTATTGGTTTCGAGTATCAGACTTGCGAAAATTTTGATGGTTTCTCAAGCAATCCTTAACTTCAAACTCCCATATCTCGCGAACGGATTGACGAACTCGAGAAATTCCTGTTGCATCTGAAAACAGAAACTCGCCCGATTACAACGGTATGTGTATTTTCCCCTAGGCCATTGTAGTTATTGGTTTCTAACGTCAGAATTGCGAAAATTTTGATGGTTTCTCAACCATTCCTTAATTTCAAACTCCCATATCTCGCGAACGGAATGACGAACTCGAGAAATTCCTGTTGCATCTGAAAGTAGAAACTCGCCCGATTACAAAGAAATGTGTGTTTTTCCCCTAGGCCTTTGTAGTTATTGGTTTCGAGTTTCAGACTTTCTAAAATTTTGATAGTTCCTCAAGCATTCCTTAACTTCAAACTCACATATAGTATCTCGCGAACGGATGGACGAACTCGAGAAACTTCTGTTGCATCTGAAAGCAGAAACTCGCCCGATTACAACGGTATGTGTATTTTGCCCTAGGCCATTGTATTTATTGGTTTCTAGCGTCAGAATTGCGAAAATTTTGATGGTTTCGCAACCATTCTTTAACTTCAAACTCCCATATCTCGCGAACGGAATGACGAACTCGAGAAATTCCTGTAGCATCTGAAAGTGGAAACTCGCCCGATCACAAAGGTATGTGCATTTTCCCCCCAGCCCTTTGCAGTTATTGGTTTCGAGTATAAGACTTGCGAAAATTTTGAGCGTTTCTCAACCATTCCTTAACTTCATACTCCCATATCTCGCGAACGGATTGACGATCTCGAGAAATTCCTGTTGCACCTGGAAGAAGGAACTCGCCCGATTACAATGGTGTGTGTATTTTCCCCTAGGGCATTGTATTTATTGGTTTCTAGCGTCATAATTGCGAAAATTTTGATGGTTTCTCAACCATTCCTTAACTTCAAACTCCCATATCTCGCGGACGGAATGACGAACTCGAGAAATTCCTGTTGCATCTGAAAGTGGAAACTCGCCCGATTACAAAGATATGTGCGTTTTTCACCTAGGCCTTTGTAGTTATTGGTTTCGAGTATCAGACATGCGAAAATTTTGATAGTTTCTCAACCATTCCTTAACTTCAAACTCCCATATCTCGCGAACGGATTGACGAACTCGAGAAATTCCTGTTGCACCTGGAAGCAGAAACTCGCCCGATTACAATGCTGTGTGTACTTTCCCCCTAGGTCATTCCAGTTATTGGTTTCGAGTATCAGAATTGCGAAAATTTTGATGGTTTCTCAACCATTCCTTAACTTCAAACTCCCATGTCTCGCGAACGGAATGACGAACTCGAGAAATTCCTGTTGCATCTGAAAGTGGAAACTCGCCCGATTACAAAGGTATATGCATTTTTCCCCTAGGCCTTTGTAGTTATTGTTTTCTAGCGTCAGAATTGCAAAAATTTTGATGGTTTCTCAACCATTCCTTAACTTCAAACTCCCATATCTCGCGAAAGGAATGACGAACTCGAGAAATTCCTGTTGCATCTAAAAGTAGAAACTCGCCCGATTAAAAAGATATGTGCGTTTTTCACCTAGGCCCTTGTAGTTATTGGTTTCGAGTATCAGACTTGCGAAAATTTTGATAGTTTCTCAACCATTCCTTAACTTCAAACTCCCATATCTCGCGAACGGATTGACGAACTCGAGAAATTCCTGTTGCACCTGGAAGCTGAAACTCGCCCGATTACAATGGTGTGTGTGCTTTTCCCCTAGGCCTTTGTAGTTATTGGTTTCGTGTATCAGACTTGCAAAAATTTTGATGGTTTCTCAACCATTCCTTAACTTCAAACTCCCATGTCTCGCGAACGGAATGACGAACTCGAGAAATTCCTGTTGCATCTGAAAGTGGAAACTCGCCCGATTACAAAGATATGTGCATTTTTCCCCTAGGCCTTTGTAGTTATTGGTTTCGAGTATCAGACTTGCGAAAATTTTGATGGTTTCTCAAGCAATCCTTAACTTCAAACTCCCATATCTCGCGAACGGATTGACGAACTCGAGAAATTCCTGTTGCATCTGAAAACAGAAACTCGCCCGATTACAACGGTATGTGTATTTTCCCCTAGGCCATTGTAGTTATTGGTTTCTAACGTCAGAATTGCGAAAATTTTGATGGTTTCTCAACCATTCCTTAATTTCAAACTCCCATATCTCGCGAACGGAATGACGAACTCGAGAAATTCCTGTTGCATCTGAAAGTAGAAACTCGCCCGATTACAAAGAAATGTGTGTTTTTCCCCTAGGCCTTTGTAGTTATTGGTTTCGAGTTTCAGACTTTCTAAAATTTTGATAGTTCCTCAAGCATTCCTTAACTTCAAACTCACATATAGTATCTCGCGAACGGATGGACGAACTCGAGAAACTTCTGTTGCATCTGAAAGCAGAAACTCGCCCGATTACAACGGTATGTGTATTTTGCCCTAGGCCATTGTATTTATTGGTTTCTAGCGTCAGAATTGCGAAAATTTTGATGGTTTCGCAACCATTCTTTAACTTCAAACTCCCATATCTCGCGAACGGAATGACGAACTCGAGAAATTCCTGTAGCATCTGAAAGTGGAAACTCGCCCGATCACAAAGGTATGTGCATTTTCCCCCCAGCCCTTTGCAGTTATTGGTTTCGAGTATAAGACTTGCGAAAATTTTGAGCGTTTCTCAACCATTCCTTAACTTCATACTCCCATATCTCGCGAACGGATTGACGATCTCGAGAAATTCCTGTTGCACCTGGAAGAAGGAACTCGCCCGATTACAATGGTGTGTGTATTTTCCCCTAGGGCATTGTATTTATTGGTTTCTAGCGTCATAATTGCGAAAATTTTGATGGTTTCTCAACCATTCCTTAACTTCAAACTCCCATATCTCGCGAAAGGAATGACGAACTCGAGAAATTCCTGTTGCATCTGAAAGTAGAAACTCGCCCGATTACAAAGATATGTGCGTTTTTCACCTAGGCCTTTGTAGTTATTGGTTTCGAGTATCAGAATTGCGAAAATTTTGATGGTTTCTCAACCATTCCTTAACTTCAAACTCCCATATCTCGCGAACGGAATGACGAACTCGAGAAATTCCTGTTGCATCTGAAAGTGGAAACTCGCCCGATTACAACGGTATGTGTATTTTTCCACTAGGCCATTGTAGTTATTGGTTTCGAGTATCAGACTTGCGAAAATTTTGATGGTTCCTCAACCATTCCTTAAATTCAAACTCCCATATCTCACGAATGGATTGACGAACTCGAGAAATTCCTGTTGCATCTGAAAGCAGAAACTCGCCCGATTACAATGGTGTGGGTACTTTTCCCCTAGGCCATAGTAGTTATTGGTTTCGTGTATCAGACTTGCGAAAATTGTGATGGTTTCTCAACGATTCCTTAACTTCAAATTTCCATATCTCGCGCACGGATTTACGACATCGAGAAATTCCTGTTGCATCTGAAAGTGGAAACCCGCCCGATTACAAAGGTATGTGTATTTTTCCCCTAGGCCATTGTAGTTATTGGTTTCTAGCGTCAGAATTGCAAAAATTTTGATGGTTTCTCAACCATTCCTTAACTTCAAACTCCCATATCTCGCGAACGGATTGACGAACTCGAGAAATTCCTGTTGCATCTGAAAGTAGGAACTCGCCCGATTACAACGGTGTGTGTACTTTTCCTCTAGGCCATTCCAGTTATTGGTTTCGAGTATCAGACCACCGAAAATTTTGATGGTTTCTCAAGCATTCCTTAAGTTCAAACTCCCATATCTCGCGAACGGATTGACGAACTCGAGAAACTCCTGTTGCATCTGAAAGTGGAAACTGGCCCGATTACAAAGGTATGTGTATTTTCCCCCTAGGCCATTGTAGTTATTGGTTTCGAGTATCAGACTTGCGAAAATTTTGATGGTTTCTCAACCATTCCTTAACATCAAACTCCCATATCTCGCACACGGATTGACGAACTCCAGAAATTCCTGTTGCATCTGATAGTAGACACTCGCCCGATTAGAATGGTGTGTGTACTTTTCCCCTAGGTCATTCCAGTTATTGGTTTCGAGTATCAGAAGTGCGAAAATTTTTATGGTATCTCAACCATTCCTTAACTTCAAACTCCCATGTCTCGCGAACGGAATGACGAACTCGAGAAATTCCTGTTGCATCTGAAAGCAGAAACTCGCCCGATTACAACGGTATGTGTATTTTCCCTTAGGCCATTGTAGTTATTGGTTTCTAGCGTCAGAATTGCGAAAATTTTGATGGTTTCTCAACCATTCCTTAACTTCAAACTCCCATATCTCGCGAACGGAATGACGAACTCGAGAAATTCCTGTTGCATCTGAAAGTGGAATCTCGCCCGATTACAACGGTATGTGCATTTTTCCCCTAGGCCTTTGCAGTTATTGGTTTCGAGTATCAGACTTGCGAAAATTTTGATGGTTTCTCAACCATTCCTTAACATCAAACTCCCATATATCGCGAACGGATTGACGAACTCGAGTAATTCCTGTTGCACCTGGAAGCTGGAACTCGCCCGATTACAATGGTGTGTGTATTTTCCCCTAGTGCATTGTAGTTATTGGTTTCGAGTATCAGACTTGCGAAAATTTTGATAGTTTCTCAACCATTCCTTAACTTCAAGCTCCCATATCTCGCGAACGGATTGACGAACTCGAGTAATTCCTGTTGCACCTGGAAGCTGGAACTCGCCCGATTACAATGGTGTGTGTATTTTCCCCTAGTGCATTGTAGTTATTGGTTTCTAGCGTCAGACTTGCGAAAATTTTGATGGTTTCTCAACCATTCCTTAACTTCAAACTCCCATATCTCGCGAAAGGAATGACGAACTCGAGAAATTCCTGTTGCATCTGAAAGTAGAAACTCGCCCGATTACAAAGATATGTGCGTTTTTCACCTAGGCCTTTGTAGTTATTGGTTTCGAGTATCAGACTTGCGAAAATTTTGATAGTTTCTCAACCATTCCTTAACTTCAAGCTCCCATATCTCGCGAACGGATTGACGAACTCGAGTAATTCCTGTTGCACCTGGAAGCTGGAACTCGCCCGATTACAATGGTGTGTGTATTTTCCCCTAGTGCATTGTAGTTATTGGTTTCTAGCGTCAGACTTGCGAAAATTTTGATGGATTCTCAACCATTCCTTAACTTCAAACTCCCATATCTCGCGAACGGAATGACGAACTCGAGAAATTCCTGTTGCATCTGAAAGTGAAAACTCGCCCGATTACAAAGATATGTGCGTTTTTCACCTAGGCCTTTGTAGTTATTGGTTTCGAGTATCAGACTTGCGAAAATTTTGATAGTTTCTCAACCATTCCTTAACTTCAAACTCCCATATCTCGCGAACGGATTGACGAACTCGAGAAATTCCTGTTGCACCTGTAAGCAGAAACTCGCCCGATTACAATGGTGTGTGTACTTTTCCCCTGGGTCATTCCAGTTATTGGTTTCGAGTATCAGAATTGCGAAAATTTTGATGGTTTCTCAACCATTCCTTAACTTTAAACTCCCATGTCTCGCGAACGGAATGACGAACTCGAGAAATTCCTGTTGCATCTGAAAGTGGAAACACGCCCGATTACAAAGGTATGTGCATTTTTCCCCTAGGCCTTTGTAGTTATTGGTTTCGAGTATCAGACTTGCGAAAATTTTGATGGTTTCTCAACCATTCCTTAACTTCAAACTCCCATATCTCGCGAACGGATTGACAAACTCCAGAAATTCCTGTTGCATCTGAAAGTGGAAACTCGCCCGATTACAAAGGTATGTGCATTTTTCCCCGAGGCCTTTGCAGTTATTGGTTTCGAGTATCAGACTTGCGAAAATTTTGATAGTTTCTCAACCATTCCTTAACTTCAAACTCCCATTTCTCGCGAACGGATTGACGAACTCGAGAAATTCCTGTTGCATCTGAGAGTGGAAACCCGCCCGATTACAAAGGTATGTGTATTTTTCCCCTAGGCCTTGGTAGTTATTGGTTTCGAGTATCAGACTTGCGAAAATTTTGATGGTTTCTCAAGCAATCCTTAACTTCAAACTCCCATATCTCGCGAACGGATTGACGTACTCGAGAAATTCCTGTTGCATCTGAAAACAGAAACTCGCCCGATTACAACGGTATGTGTATTTTCCCCTAGGCCATTGTATTTATTGGTTTCTAGCGTCAGAATTGCGAAAATTTTGATGGTTTCGCAACCATTCTTTAAATTCAAACTCCCATATCTCGCGAACGGAATGACGAACTCGAGAAATTCCTGTAGCATCTGAATGTGGAAACTCGCCCGATCACAAAGGTATGTGCATTTTCCCCCTAGGCCTTTGCAGTTATTGGTTTCGAGTACAAGACTTGCGAAAATTTTGAGCGTTTCTCAACCATTCCTTAACTTCATACTCCCATATCTCGCGAACGGATTGACGCTCTCGAGAAATTCCTGTTGCACCTGGAAGAAGGAACTCGCCCGATTACAATGGTGTGTGTATTTTCCCCTAGGGCATTGTATTTATTGGTTTCTAGCGTCATAATTGCGAAAATTTTGATGGTTTCTCAACCGTTCCTTAACTTCAAACTCCCATATCTCGCGAAAGGAATGACGAACTCGAGAAATTCCTGTTGCATCTGAAAGTAGAAACTCGCCCGATTACAAAGATATGTGCGTTTTTCACCTAGGCCTTTGTAGTTATTGGTTTCGAGTATCAGACTTGCGAAAATTTTGATGGTTTCTCAACCATTCCTTAACTTCAGACTCCCATTTCTCGCGAACGGATTGACGAACTCGAGAAATTCCTGTTGCATCTGAAAGTGGAAACCCGCCCGTTTACAAAGGTATGTGTATTTATCCCCTAGGCCATTGTAGTTATTGGTTTCTAGCGTCAGAATTGCGAAAATTTTGATGGTTTCTCAACCATTCCTTAACTTCAAACTCCCATATCTCGCGAACGGATTGACGAACTCGAGAAATTCCTGTTGCATCTGAAAGTAGGAACTCGCCCGATTACAACGGTGTGTACTTTTCCTCTAGGCCGTTCCAGTTATTGGTTTCGAGTATCAGACCTCCGAAAATTTTGATGGTTTCTCAAGCATTCCTTAAGTTCAAACTCCCATATCTCGCGAACGGATTGACGAACTCGAGAAACTCCTGTTGCATCTGAAAGTGGAAACTGGCCCGATTACAAAGGTATGTGTATTTTCCCCCTAGGCCATTGTAGTTATTGGTTTCGAGTATCAGACTTGCGAAAATTTTGATGGTTTCTCAACCATTCCTTAACTTCAAACTCCCATATCTCGCGAACGGAATGACGAACTCGAGAAATTCCTGTTGCATCTGAAAGTGAAAACTCGCCCGATTACAAAGATATGTGCGTTTTTCACCTAGGCCTTTGTAGTTATTGGTTTCGAGTATCAGACTTGCGAAAATTTTGATAGTTTCTCAACCATTCCTTAACTTCAAACTCCCATATCTCGCGAACGGATTGACGAACTCGAGAAATTCCTGTTGCACCTGGAAGCAGAAACTCGCCCGATTACAATGGTGTGTGTACTTTTCCCCTGGGTCATTCCAGTTATTGGTTTCGAGTATCAGAATTGCGAAAATTTTGATGGTTTCTCAACCATTCCTTAACTTCAAACTCCCATGTCTCGCGAACGGAATGACGAACTCGAGAAATTCCTGTTGCATCTGAAAGTGGAAACACGCCCGATTACAAAGGTATGTGCATTTTTCCCCTAGGCCTTTGTAGTTATTGGTTTCGAGTATCAGACTTGCGAAAATTTTGATGGTTTCTCAAGCATTCCTTAACTTCAAACTCCCATATCTCGCGAAAGGAATGACGAACTCGAGAAATTCCTGTTGCATCTGAAAGTAGAAACTCGCCCGATTACAAAGATATGTGCGTTTTTCACCTAGGCCTTTGTAGTTATTGGTTTCGAGTATCAGACTTGCGAAAATTTTGATAGTTTCTCAACCATTCCTCAACTTCAAGCTCCCATATCTCGCGAACGGATTGACGAACTCGAGAAATTCCTGTTGCACCTGGAAGCAGAAACTCGCCCGATTACAATGGTGTATGTATTTTCCCCTAGGGCATTGTAGTTATTGGTTTCTAGCGTCAGAATTGCGAAAATTTTGATGGTTTCTCAACCATTCCTTAAATTCAAACTCTCATATCTCGCGAACGGAATGACGAACTCCAGAAATTCCTGTTGCATCTGAAAGTGGAAACTCGCCCGATTACAAAGGTATGTGCATTTTTCCCCTAGGCCTTTGCAGTTATTGGTTTCGAGTATCAGACTTGCGAAAATTTTGATGGTTTCTCAACCATTCCTTAACTTCAAACTCCCATATCTCGCGAACGGATTGACAAACTCCAGAAATTCCTGTTGCATCTGAAAGTGGAAACTCGCCCGATTACAAAGGTATGTGCATTTTTCCCCGAGGCCTTTGCAGTTATTGGTTTCGAGTATCAGACTTGCGAAAATTTTGATAGTTTCTCAACCATTCCTTAACTTCAAACTCCCATTTCTCGCGAACGGATTGACGAACTCGAGAAATTCCTGTTGCATCTGAGAGTGGAAACCCGCCCGATTACAAAGGTATGTGTATTTTTCCCCTAGGCCTTGGTAGTTATTGGTTTCGAGTATCAGACTTGCGAAAATTTTGATGGTTTCTCAAGCAATCCTTAACTTCAAACTCCCATATCTCGCGAACGGATTGACGTACTCGAGAAATTCCTGTTGCATCTGAAAACAGAAACTCGCCCGATTACAACGGTATGTGTATTTTCCCCTAGGCCATTGTATTTATTGGTTTCTAGCGTCAGAATTGCGAAAATTTTGATGGTTTCGCAACCATTCTTTAAATTCAAACTCCCATATCTCGCGAACGGAATGACGAACTCGAGAAATTCCTGTAGCATCTGAAAGTGGAAACTCGCCCGATCACAAAGGTATGTGCATTTTCCCCCTAGGCCTTTGCAGTTATTGGTTTCGAGTACAAGACTTGCGAAAATTTTGATAGTTTCTCAACCATTCCTTAACTTCAAACTCCCATATCTCGCGAACGGATTGACGAACTCGAGAAATTCCTGTTGCATCTGAAAGTAGGAACTCGCCCGATTACAACGGTGTGTACTTTTCCTCTAGGCCGTTCCAGTTATTGGTTTCGAGTATCAGACCTCCGAAAATTTTGATGGTTTCTCAAGCATTCCTTAAGTTCAAACTCCCATATCTCGCGAACGGATTGACGAACTCGAGAAACTCCTGTTGCATCTGAAAGTGGAAACTGGCCCGATTACAAAGGTATGTGTATTTTCCCCCTAGGCCATTGTAGTTATTGGTTTCGAGTATCAGACTTGCGAAAATTTTGATGGTTTCTCAACCATTCCTTAACTTCAAACTCCCATATCTCGCGAACGGAATGACGAACTCGAGAAATTCCTGTTGCATCTGAAAGTGAAAACTCGCCCGATTACAAAGATATGTGCGTTTTTCACCTAGGCCTTTGTAGTTATTGGTTTCGAGTATCAGACTTGCGAAAATTTTGATAGTTTCTCAACCATTCCTTAACTTCAAACTCCCATATCTCGCGAACGGATTGACGAACTCGAGAAATTCCTGTTGCACCTGGAAGCAGAAACTCGCCCGATTACAATGGTGTGTGTACTTTTCCCCTGGGTCATTCCAGTTATTGGTTTCGAGTATCAGAATTGCGAAAATTTTGATGGTTTCTCAACCATTCCTTAACTTCAAACTCCCATGTCTCGCGAACGGAATGACGAACTCGAGAAATTCCTGTTGCATCTGAAAGTGGAAACACGCCCGATTACAAAGGTATGTGCATTTTTCCCCTAGGCCTTTGTAGTTATTGGTTTCGAGTATCAGACTTGCGAAAATTTTGATGGTTTCTCAAGCATTCCTTAACTTCAAACTCCCATATCTCGCGAAAGGAATGACGAACTCGAGAAATTCCTGTTGCATCTGAAAGTAGAAACTCGCCCGATTACAAAGATATGTGCGTTTTTCACCTAGGCCTTTGTAGTTATTGGTTTCGAGTATCAGACTTGCGAAAATTTTGATAGTTTCTCAACCATTCCTTAACTTCAAGCTCCCATATCTCGCGAACGGATTGACGAACTCGAGAAATTCCTGTTGCACCTGGAAGCAGAAACTCGCCCGATTACAATGGTGTGTGTATTTTCCCCTAGGGCATTGTAGTTATTGGTTTCTAGCGTCAGAATTGCGAAAATTTTGATGGTTTCTCAACCATTCCTTAAATTCAAACTCTCATATCTCGCGAACGGAATGACGAACTCCAGAAATTCCTGTTGCATCTGAAAGTGGAAACTCGCCCGATTACAAAGGTATGTGCATTTTTCCCCTAGGCCGTTCCAGTTATTGGTTTCGAGTATCAGACCTCCGAAAATTTTGATGGTTTCTCAAGCATTCCTTAAGTTCAAACTCCCATATCTCGCGAACGGATTGACGAACTCGAGAAACTCCTGTTGCATCTGAAAGTGGAAACTGGCCCGATTACAAAGGTATGTGTATTTTCCCCCTAGGCCATTGTAGTTATTGGTTTCGAGTATCAGACTTGCGAAAATTTTGATGGTTTCTCAACCATTCCTTAACTTCAAACTCCCATATCTCGCGAACGGAATGACGAACTCGAGAAATTCCTGTTGCATCTGAAAGTGAAAACTCGCCCGATTACAAAGATATGTGCGTTTTTCACCTAGGCCTTTGTAGTTATTGGTTTCGAGTATCAGACTTGCGAAAATTTTGATAGTTTCTCAACCATTCCTTAACTTCAAACTCCCATATCTCGCGAACGGATTGACGAACTCGAGAAATTCCTGTTGCACCTGGAAGCAGAAACTCGCCCGATTACAATGGTGTGTGTACTTTTCCCCTGGGTCATTCCAGTTATTGGTTTCGAGTATCAGAATTGCGAAAATTTTGATGGTTTCTCAACCATTCCTTAACTTCAAACTCCCATGTCTCGCGAACGGAATGACGAACTCGAGAAATTCCTGTTGCATCTGAAAGTGGAAACACGCCCGATTACAAAGGTATGTGCATTTTTCCCCTAGGCCTTTGTAGTTATTGGTTTCGAGTATCAGACTTGCGAAAATTTTGATGGTTTCTCAAGCATTCCTTAACTTCAAACTCCCATATCTCGCGAAAGGAATGACGAACTCGAGAAATTCCTGTTGCATCTGAAAGTAGAAACTCGCCCGATTACAAAGATATGTGCGTTTTTCACCTAGGCCTTTGTAGTTATTGGTTTCGAGTATCAGACTTGCGAAAATTTTGATAGTTTCTCAACCATTCCTTAACTTCAAGCTCCCATATCTCGCGAACGGATTGACGAACTCGAGAAATTCCTGTTGCACCTGGAAGCAGAAACTCGCCCGATTACAATGGTGTGTGTATTTTCCCCTAGGGCATTGTAGTTATTGGTTTCTAGCGTCAGAATTGCGAAAATTTTGATGGTTTCTCAACCATTCCTTAAATTCAAACTCTCATATCTCGCGAACGGAATGACGAACTCCAGAAATTCCTGTTGCATCTGAAAGTGGAAACTCGCCCGATTACAAAGGTATGTGCATTTTTCCCCTAGGCCTTTGCAGTTATTGGTTTCGAGTATCAGACTTGCGAAAATTTTGATGGTTTCTCAACCATTCCTTAACTTCAAACTCCCATATCTCGCGAACGGATTGACAAACTCCAGAAATTCCTGTTGCATCTGAAAGTGGAAACTCGCCCGATTACAAAGGTATGTGCATTTTTCCCCGAGGCCTTTGCAGTTATTGGTTTCGAGTATCAGACTTGCGAAAATTTTGATAGTTTCTCAACCATTCCTTAACTTCAAACTCCCATTTCTCGCGAACGGATTGACGAACTCGAGAAATTCCTGTTGCATCTGAGAGTGGAAACCCGCCCGATTACAAAGGTATGTGTATTTTTCCCCTAGGCCTTGGTAGTTATTGGTTTCGAGTATCAGACTTGCGAAAATTTTGATGGTTTCTCAAGCAATCCTTAACTTCAAACTCCCATATCTCGCGAACGGATTGACGTACTCGAGAAATTCCTGTTGCATCTGAAAACAGAAACTCGCCCGATTACAACGGTATGTGTATTTTCCCCTAGGCCATTGTATTTATTGGTTTCTAGCGTCAGAATTGCGAAAATTTTGATGGTTTCGCAACCATTCTTTAAATTCAAACTCCCATATCTCGCGAACGGAATGACGAACTCGAGAAATTCCTGTAGCATCTGAAAGTGGAAACTCGCCCGATCACAAAGGTATGTGCATTTTCCCCCTAGGCCTTTGCAGTTATTGGTTTCGAGTACAAGACTTGCGAAAATTTTGATAGTTTCTCAACCATTCCTTAACTTCAAACTCCCATATCTCGCGAACGGATTGACGAACTCGAGAAATTCCTGTTGCATCTGAAAGTAGGAACTCGCCCGATTACAACGGTGTGTACTTTTCCTCTAGGCCGTTCCAGTTATTGGTTTCGAGTATCAGACCTCCGAAAATTTTGATGGTTTCTCAAGCATTCCTTAAGTTCAAACTCCCATATCTCGCGAACGGATTGACGAACTCGAGAAACTCCTGTTGCATCTGAAAGTGGAAACTGGCCCGATTACAAAGGTATGTGTATTTTCCCCCTAGGCCATTGTAGTTATTGGTTTCGAGTATCAGACTTGCGAAAATTTTGATGGTTTCTCAACCATTCCTTAACTTCAAACTCCCATATCTCGCGAACGGAATGACGAACTCGAGAAATTCCTGTTGCATCTGAAAGTGAAAACTCGCCCGATTACAAAGATATGTGCGTTTTTCACCTAGGCCTTTGTAGTTATTGGTTTCGAGTATCAGACTTGCGAAAATTTTGATAGTTTCTCAACCATTCCTTAACTTCAAACTCCCATATCTCGCGAACGGATTGACGAACTCGAGAAATTCCTGTTGCACCTGGAAGCAGAAACTCGCCCGATTACAATGGTGTGTGTACTTTTCCCCTGGGTCATTCCAGTTATTGGTTTCGAGTATCAGAATTGCGAAAATTTTGATGGTTTCTCAACCATTCCTTAACTTCAAACTCCCATGTCTCGCGAACGGAATGACGAACTCGAGAAATTCCTGTTGCATCTGAAAGTGGAAACACGCCCGATTACAAAGGTATGTGCATTTTTCCCCTAGGCCTTTGTAGTTATTGGTTTCGAGTATCAGACTTGCGAAAATTTTGATGGTTTCTCAAGCATTCCTTAACTTCAAACTCCCATATCTCGCGAAAGGAATGACGAACTCGAGAAATTCCTGTTGCATCTGAAAGTAGAAACTCGCCCGATTACAAAGATATGTGCGTTTTTCACCTAGGCCTTTGTAGTTATTGGTTTCGAGTATCAGACTTGCGAAAATTTTGATAGTTTCTCAACCATTCCTTAACTTCAAGCTCCCATATCTCGCGAACGGATTGACGAACTCGAGAAATTCCTGTTGCACCTGGAAGCAGAAACTCGCCCGATTACAATGGTGTGTGTATTTTCCCCTAGGGCATTGTAGTTATTGGTTTCTAGCGTCAGAATTGCGAAAATTTTGATGGTTTCTCAACCATTCCTTAAATTCAAACTCTCATATCTCGCGAACGGAATGACGAACTCCAGAAATTCCTGTTGCATCTGAAAGTGGAAACTCGCCCGATTACAAAGGTATGTGCATTTTTCCCCTAGGCCTTTGCAGTTATTGGTTTCGAGTATCAGACTTGCGAAAATTTTGATGGTTTCTCAACCATTCCTTAACTTCAAACTCCCATATCTCGCGAACGGATTGACAAACTCCAGAAATTCCTGTTGCATCTGAAAGTGGAAACTCGCCCGATTACAAAGGTATGTGCATTTTTCCCCGAGGCCTTTGCAGTTATTGGTTTCGAGTATCAGACTTGCGAAAATTTTGATAGTTTCTCAACCATTCCTTAACTTCAAACTCCCATTTCTCGCGAACGGATTGACGAACTCGAGAAATTCCTGTTGCATCTGAGAGTGGAAACCCGCCCGATTACAAAGGTATGTGTATTTTTCCCCTAGGCCTTGGTAGTTATTGGTTTCGAGTATCAGACTTGCGAAAATTTTGATGGTTTCTCAAGCAATCCTTAACTTCAAACTCCCATATCTCGCGAACGGATTGACGTACTCGAGAAATTCCTGTTGCATCTGAAAACAGAAACTCGCCCGATTACAACGGTATGTGTATTTTCCCCTAGGCCATTGTATTTATTGGTTTCTAGCGTCAGAATTGCGAAAATTTTGATGGTTTCGCAACCATTCTTTAAATTCAAACTCCCATATCTCGCGAACGGAATGACGAACTCGAGAAATTCCTGTAGCATCTGAAAGTGGAAACTCGCCCGATCACAAAGGTATGTGCATTTTCCCCCTAGGCCTTTGCAGTTATTGGTTTCGAGTACAAGACTTGCGAAAATTTTGAGCGTTTCTCAACCATTCCTTAACTTCATACTCCCATATCTCGCGAACGGATTGACGCTCTCGAGAAATTCCTGTTGCACCTGGAAGAAGGAACTCGCCCGATTACAATGGTGTGTGTATTTTCCCCTAGGGCATTGTATTTATTGGTTTCTAGCGTCATAATTGCGAAAATTTTGATGGTTTCTCAACCGTTCCTTAACTTCAAACTCCCATATCTCGCGAAAGGAATGACGAACTCGAGAAATTCCTGTTGCATCTGAAAGTAGAAACTCGCCCCATTACAAAGATATGTGCGTTTTTCACCTAGGCCTTTGTAGTTATTGGTTTCGAGTATCAGACTTGCGAAAATTTTGATGGTTTCTCAACCATTCCTTAACTTCAGACTCCCATTTCTCGCGAACGGATTGACGAACTCGAGAAATTCCTGTTGCATCTGAAAGTGGAAACCCGCCCGTTTACAAAGGTATGTGTATTTATCCCCTAGGCCATTGTAGTTATTGGTTTCTAGCGTCAGAATTGCGAAAATTTTGATGGTTTCTCAACCATTCCTTAACTTCAAACTCCCATATCTCGCGAACGGATTGACGAACTCGAGAAATTCCTGTTGCATCTGAAAGTAGGAACTCGCCCGATTCCAACGGTGTGTACTTTTCCTCTAGGCCGTTCCAGTTATTGGTTTCGAGTATCAGACCTCCGAAAATTTTGATGGTTTCTCAAGCATTCCTTAAGTTCAAACTCCCATTTCTCGCGAACGGATTGACGAACTCGAGAAACTCCTGTTGCATCTGAAAGTGGAAACTGGCCCGATTACAAAGGTATGTGTATTTTCCCCCTAGGCCATTGTAGTTATTGGTTTCGAGTATCAGACTTGCGAAAATTTTGATGGTTTCTCAACCATTCCTTAACATCAAACTCCCATATCTCGCGAACGGATTGATGAACTCCAGAAATTCCTGTTGCATCTGATAGTAGACACTCGCCCGATTAGAATGGTGTGTGTACTTTTCCCCTAGGTCATTCCAGTTATTGGTTTCGAGTATCAGAAATGCGAAAATTTTTATGGTTTCTCAAACATTCCTTAACTTCAAACTCCCATGTCTCACGAACGGAATGACGAACTCGAGAAATTCCTGTTGCATCTGAAAGTGGAAACTCGCCCGATTACAAAGGTATGTGCATTTTTCCCCTAGGCCTTTGTAGTTATTGGTTTCGAGTAGCAGACTTGCGAAAATTTTGATGGTTTCTCAAGCATTCCTTAACTTCAAACTCCCACATCTCGCGAACGGATTGACGAACTCGAGAAATTCCTGTTGCATCTGAAAGCAGAAACTCGCCCGATTACAACGGTATGTGTATTTTCCCCTAGGCCATTGTAGTTATTGGTTTCTAGCGTCAGAATTGCGAAAATTTTGATGGTTTCTCAACCATTCCTTAACTTCAAACTCCCATTTCTCGCGAACGGATTGACGAACTCGAGAAATTCCTTTTGCATCTGAGAGTGGAAACCCGCCCGATTACAAAGGTATGTGTATTTTTCCCCTAGGCCTTGGTAGTTATTGGTTTCGAGTATCAGACTTGCGAAAATTTTGATGGTTTCTCAACCATTCCTTAATTTCAAACTCCCATATCTCGCGAACGGATTGACGCTCTCTAGAAATTCCTGTTGCACCTGGAAGAAGGAACGCGCCCGATTACAATGGTGTGTGTATTTTCCCCTAGGGCATTGTATTTATTGGTTTCTAGCGTCATAATTGCGAAAATTTTGATGGTTTCTCAACCGTTCCTTAACTTCAAACTCCCATGTCTCACGAACGGAATGACGAACTCGAGAAATTCCTGTTGCATCTGAAAGTGGAAACTCGCCCGATTACAAAGGTATGTGCATTTTTCCCCTAGGCCTTTGTAGTTATTGGTTTCGAGTAGCAGACTTGCGAAAATTTTGATGGTTTCTCAACCATTCCTTAAATTCAGACTCCCATTTCTCGCGAACGGATTGACGAACTCGAGAAATTCCTGTTGCATCTGAAAGTGGAAACCCGCCCGTTTACAAAGGTATGTGTATTTATCCCCTAGGCCATTGTAGTTATTGGTTTCTAGCGTCAGAATTGCGAAAATTTTGATGGTTTCTCAACCATTCCTTAACTTCAAACTCCCATTTCTCGCGAACGGATTGACGAACTCGAGAAATTCCTTTTGCATCTGAGAGTGGAAACCCGCCCGATTACAAAGGTATGTGTATTTTTCCCCTAGGCCTTGGTAGTTATTGGTTTCGAGTATCAGACTTGCGAAAATTTTGATGGTTTCTCAACCATTCCTTAATTTCAAACTCCCATATCTCGCGAACGGATTGACGAACTCCAGAAATTCCTGTTGCATCTGAGAGTAGACACTCGCCCGATTTGAATGGTGTGTGTACTTTTCCCCTAGGCCATTCCTATTATTCGTTTCGAGTAGCAGAATTGCGAAAATTTCGATTGTTTCTCAACCATTCCTTAACTTCAAACTCCCATATCTCGCGAACGGATTGACGAACTCGAGAAATTCCTGTTGCATCTGAAATCCGAAACTCGCCCGGTTTCGACGGTACGTGCATTTTTGCCCTAGATCATAGTAGTTATTTGTTTCGAGTATCAGACCAGCGAAAATTTTGATGGTTGCTCATCCATTCCTTAACTTCAAACTCCCATATCTCGTGAACGGATTGACGAACTCGAGAAATTCCTGTTGCATCTGAAAGTAGAAACTCGCACGATTACAATGGTGTGTGTACTTTTCCCCTAGGCCATACCAGTTATTGGTTTCGAGTATAAGACCAGCGAAAATTTTGATAGTTTCTCAACCATTCCTTAACTTCAAGCTCCCATGTCTCGCGAACGGAATGACGAACTCGAGAAATTCCTGTTGCACCTGGAAGCAGGAACTCGCCCGATTACAATGGTGTGTGTATTTTCCCCTATGGCATTGTAGTTATTGGTTTCTAGCGTCAGAATTGCGAAAATTTTGATGGTTTCTCAACCATTCCTTAACTTCAAACTCCCATATCTCGCGAACGGAATGACGAACTCGAGAAATTCCTGTTGCATCTGAAAGTGGAAACTCGCCCGATTACAAACATATGTGCGTTTTTCATCTAGGCCTTTGTAGTTATTGGTTTCGAGTATCAGACTTGCGAAAATTTTGATAGTTTCTCAACCATTCCTTAACTTCAAACTCCCATATCTCGCGAACGGTTTGACGAACTCGAGAAATTCCTGTTGCACCTGGAAGCAGAAACACGCCCGATTACAATGGTGTGTGTACTTTTCCCCTAGGTCATTCCAGTAATTGGTTTCGAGTATCAGAATTGCGAAAATTTTGATGGTTTCTCAACCATTCCTTAACTTCAAACTCCCATGTCTCGCGAACGGAATGACGAACTCGAGAAATTCCTGTTGCATCTGAAAGTGGAAACTCGCCCGATTACAAAGATATGTGCGTTTTTCACCTAGGCCTTTGCAGTTATTGGTTTCGAGTATCAGACTTGCGAAAATTTTGATGGTTTCTCAACCATTCCTTATATTCAATCTCCCATATCTAGCGAACGGATTGACGAACTCCAGAAATTCCTGTTGCATCTGAAAGTAGACACTCGCCCGATTAGAATGGTGTGTGTACTTTTCCCCTAGGCTATTCCAGTTATCCGTTTCTATCATCAGAATTGCGAAAATTTCGATGGTTTCTCAACCATTCCTTAACTTCAAACTCCCATATCTCGCGAACTGATTGACGAACTCGAGAAATTCCTGTTGCACCTGGAAGCAGAAACTCGCCCGATTACAATGGTGTGTGTACTTTTCCCCTAGGTCATTCCAGTTATTGGTTTCGAGTATCAGACTTGCGAAAATTATGATGGTTGCTCAACCATTCCTTAAATTCAAACTCCCATATCTCGCGAACCGATTGACGAACTCGAGAAATTCCTGTTGCATCTGAAAGTAGAAACTCGCCCGATTACAAAGATATGTGTGTTTTTCCCCTTGGCCGTTCCAGTTATTGGTTTCGAGTATCAGAATTGCGAAAATTTTGATGGTTTCTCAACCATTCCTTAACTTCAAACACCCATGTCTCACGAACGGATTGTCGAACTCGAGAAATTCCTGTTGCATCTGAAAGTGGAAACTCGCCCGATTACAAAGGTAGGTGCATTTTTCCCCTAGGCCTTTGTAGTTATTGGTTTCGAGTATCAGACTTGCGAAAATTTTGATGGTTTCTCAAGCAATCCTTGACTTCAAACTCCCATATCTCGCGAACGGATTGACGAACTCGAGAAATTCCTGTTGCATCTGAAAGTAGAAACTCGCCCGATTACAAAGATATGTCTGTTTTTCCCCTTGGCCGTTCCAGTTATTGGTTTCGAGTATCAGAATTGCGAAAATTTTGATGGTTTCTCAACCATTCCTTAACTTCAAACACCCATGTCTCACGAACGGATTGTCGAACTCGAGAAATTCCTGTTGCATCTGATAGTGGAAACTCGCCCGATTACAAAGGTATGTGCATTTTTCCCCTAGGCCTTTGTAGTTATTGGTTTCGAGTATCAGACTTGCGAAAATTTTGATAGTTTCTCAACCATTCCTTAACTTCAAGCTCCCATATCTCGCGAACGGATTGACGAACTCGAGTAATTCCTGTTGCACCTGGAAGCAGAAACACGCCCGATTACAATGGTGTGTGTACTTTTCCCCTAGGTCATTCCAGTTATTGGTTTCGAGTATCAGAATTGCGAAAATTTTGATGGTTTCTCAACCATTCCTTAACTTCAAACTCCCATGTCTCGCGAACGGAATGACGAACTCGAGAAATTCCTGTTGCATCTGAAAGTGGAAACTCGCCCGATTACAAAGATATGTGCGTTTTTCACCTAGGCCTTTGCAGTTATTGGTTTCGAGTATCAGACTTGCGAAAATTTTGATGGTTTCTCAACCATTCCTTATATTCAATCTCCCATATCTAGCGAACGGATTGACGAACTCCAGAAATTCCTGTTGCATCTGAAAGTAGACACTCGCCCGATTAGAATGGTGTGTGTACTTTTCCCCTAGGCTATTCCAGTTATCCGTTTCTATCATCAGAATTGCGAAAATTTCGATGGTTTCTCAACCATTCCTTAACTTCAAACTCCCATATCTCGCGAACTGATTGACGAACTCGAGAAATTCCTGTTGCACCTGGAAGCAGAAACTCGCCCGATTACAATGGTGTGTGTACTTTTCCCCTAGGTCATTCCAGTTATTGGTTTCGAGTATCAGACTTGCGAAAATTATGATGGTTGCTCAACCATTCCTTAAATTCAAACTCCCATATCTCGCGAACCGATTGACGAACTCGAGAAATTCCTGTTGCATCTGAAAGTAGAAACTCGCCCGATTACAAAGATATGTGTGTTTTTCCCCTTGGCCGTTCCAGTTATTGGTTTCGAGTATCAGAATTGCGAAAATTTTGATGGTTTCTCAACCATTCCTTAACTTCAAACACCCATGTCTCACGAACGGATTGTCGAACTCGAGAAATTCCTGTTGCATCTGAAAGTGGAAACTCGCCCGATTACAAAGGTAGGTGCATTTTTCCCCTAGGCCTTTGTAGTTATTGGTTTCGAGTATCAGACTTGCGAAAATTTTGATGGTTTCTCAAGCAATCCTTGACTTCAAACTCCCATATCTCGCGAACGGATTGACGAACTCGAGAAATTCCTGTTGCATCTGAAAGTAGAAACTCGCCCGATTACAAAGATATGTCTGTTTTTCCCCTTGGCCGTTCCAGTTATTGGTTTCGAGTATCAGAATTGCGAAAATTTTGATGGTTTCTCAACCATTCCTTAACTTCAAACACCCATGTCTCACGAACGGATTGTCGAACTCGAGAAATTCCTGTTGCATCTGATAGTGGAAACTCGCCCGATTACAAAGGTATGTGCATTTTTCCCCTAGGCCTTTGTAGTTATTGGTTTCGAGTATCAGACTTGCGAAAATTTTGATGGTTTCTCAAGCAATCCTTAACTTCAAACTCCCATATCTCGCGAACGGATTGACGAACTCCAGAAATTCCTGTTGCATCTGAAAGTAGACACTCGCCCGACTAGAATGGTGTGTCTACTTTTCCCCTAGGCCATTCCAGTTATTCGTTTCTATCATCAGAATTGCGAAAATTTTGATAGTTTCTCAACCATTCCTTAACTTCAAGCTCCCATATCTCGCGAACGGATTGACGAACTCGAGAAATTCCTGTTGCATCTGAAAGTAGAAACTCGCACGATTATAAGGGTGTGTGTACTTTTCCCCTAGGCCTTTGTAGTTATTGGTTTCGAGTATCAGACTTGCGAAAATTTTGATGGTTTCTCAAGCAATCCTTGACTTCAAACTCCCATATCTCGCGAACGGATTGACGAACTCGAGAAATTCCTGTTGCATCTGAAAGTAGAAACTCGCCCGATTACAAAGATATGTCTGTTTTTCCCCTTGGCCGTTCCAGTTATTGGTTTCGAGTATCAGAATTGCGAAAATTTTGATGGTTTCTCAACCATTCCTTAACTTCAAACACCCATGTCTCACGAACGGATTGTCGAACTCGAGAAATTCCTGTTGCATCTGATAGTGGAAACTCGCCCGATTACAAAGGTATGTGCATTTTTCCCCTAGGCCTTTGTAGTTATTGGTTTCGAGTATCAGACTTGCGAAAATTTTGATGGTTTCTCAAGCAATCCTTAACTTCAAACTCCCATATCTCGCGAACGGATTGACGAACTCCAGAAATTCCTGTTGCATCTGAAAGTAGACACTCGCCCGACTAGAATGGTGTGTCTACTTTTCCCCTAGGCCATTCCAGTTATTCGTTTCTATCATCAGAATTGCGAAAATTTTGATAGTTTCTCAACCATTCCTTAACTTCAAGCTCCCATATCTCGCGAACGGATTGACGAACTCGAGAAATTCCTGTTGCATCTGAAAGTAGAAACTCGCACGATTATAAGGGTGTGTGTACTTTTCCCCTAGGCCATTCCAGTTATTGGTTTCGAGTATCAGAATTGCGAAAATTTTGATGGTTTCTCAACCATTCCTTAACTTCAAACTCCCATATCTCGCGAACGGAATGACGAACTCGAGAAATTCCTGCTGCATCTGAAAGTGGAAACTCGCCCGATTACAAAGATATGTGCGTTTTTCACCTAGGCCTTTGTAGTTATTGGTTTCGAGTATCAGACTTGCGAAAATTTTGATAGTTTCTCAACCATTCCTTAACATCAAACTCCCATATCTCGCGAACGGATTGACGAACTCGAGAAATTCCTGTTGCACCTGGAAGCAGAAACTCGCCCGATTACAATGGTGTGTGTACTTTTCCCCTAGGTCATTCCAGTTATTGGTTTCGAGTATCAGAATTGCGAAAATTTTGATGGTTTCTCAACCATTCCTTAACTTCAAACTCCCATGTCTCGCGAACGGAATGACGAACTCGAGAAATTCCTGTTGCATCTGACAGTAGAAACTCGCCCGATTACAACGATATGTGCGTTTTTCACCTAGGCCTTTGTAGTTATTGGTTTCGAGTATCAGACTTGCGAAAATTTTGATAGTTTCTCAACCATTCCTTAACTTCAAGCTCCCATATCTCGCGAACGGATTGACGAACTCGAGAAATTCCTGTTGCATCTGAAAGTAGAAACTCGCCCGATTACAAAGATATGTGTGTTTTTCCCCTTGGCCGTTCCAGTTATTGGTTTCGAGTATCAGAATTGCGAAAATTTTGATGGTTTCTCAACCATTCCTTAACTTCAAACACCCATGTCTCACGAACGGATTGTCGAACTCGAGAAATTCCTCTTGCATCTGAAAGTGGAAACTCGCCCGATTACAAAGGTATGTGCATTTTTCCCCTAGGCCTTTGTAGTTATTGGTTTCGAGTATCAGACTTGCGAAAATTTTGATGGTTTCTCAAGCAATCCTTAACTTCAAACTCCCATATCTCGCGAACGGAATGACGAACTCGAGAAATTCCTGTTGCATCTGAAAGTGGAAACTCGCCCGATTACAAAGGTATGTGCATTTTTCCCCTAGGCCTTTGTAGTTATTGGTTTCTAGCGTCAGAATTGCGAAAATTTTGATGGTTTCTCAACCATTCCTTAACTTCAAACTCCCATATCTCGCGAAAGGAATGACGAACTCGAGAAATTCCTGTTGCATCTGAAAGTAGAAACTCGCCCGATTACAAAGATATGTGCGTTTTTCACCTAGGCCCTTGTAGTTAGTGGTTTCGAGTATCAGACTTGCGAAAATTTTGATAGTTTCTCAACCATTCCTTAACTTCAAACTCCCATATCTCGCGAACGGATTGACGAACTCGAGAAATTCCTGTTGCACCTGGAAGCAGAAACTCGCCCGATTACAATGGTGTGTGTGCTTTTCCCCTAGCCCTTTGTAGTTATTGGTTTCGTGTATCAGACTTGCGAAAATTTTGATGGTTTCTCAACCATTCCTTAACTTCAAACTCCCATGTCTCGCGAACGGAATGACGAACTCGAGAAATTCCTGTTGCATCTGAAAGTGGAAACTCGCCCGATTACAAAGATATGTGCATTTTTCCCCTAGGCCTTTGTAGTTATTGGTTTCGAGTATCAGACTTGCGAAAATTTTGATGGTTTCTCAAGCAATCCTTAACTTCAAACTCCCATATCTCGCGAACGGATTGACGAACTCGAGAAATTCCTGTTGCATCTGAAAACAGAAACTCGCCCGATTACAACGGTATGTGTATTTTCCCCTAGGCCATTGTAGTTATTGGTTTCTAACGTCAGAATTGCGAAAATTTTGATGGTTTCTCAACCATTCCTTAATTTCAAACTCCCATATCTCGCGAACGGAATGACGACCTCGAGAAATTCCTGTTGCATCTGAAAGTAGAAACTCGCCCGATTACAAAGAAATGTGTGTTTTTCCCCTAGGCCTTTGTAGTTATTGGTTTCGAGTTTCAGACTTTCTAAAATTTTGATAGTTCCTCAAGCATTCCTTAACTTCAAACTCACATCTAGTATCTCGCGAACGGATTGACGAACTCGAGAAACTTCTGTTGCATCTGAAAGCAGAAACTCGCCTTATTACAACGGTATGTGTATTTTCCCCTAGGCCATTCCAGTTATTCGTTTCTATCATCAGAATTGCGAAAATTTCGATGGTTTCTCAACCATTCCTTAACTTCAAACTCCCATATCTCGCGAACGGAATGACGAACTCGAGAAATTCCTATTGCATCTGAAAGTAGAAACTCGCCCGATTACAAAGATATTTACGTTTTTCACCTAGGCCTTTGTAGTTATTGGTTTCGAGTATCAGACTTGCGAAAATTTTGATAGTTTCTCAACCATTCCTTAACTTCAAACTCCTATATCTCGCGAACGGATTGACGAACTCGAGAAATTCCTGTTGCACCTGGAAGCAGAAACTCGCCCGATTACAATGGTGTGTGTACTTTTCCCCTAGGCCATTCCAGTTATTCGTTTCTATCATCAGAATTGCGAAAATTTTGATAGTTTCTCAACCATTCCTTAACTTCAAGCTCCCATATCTCGCGAACGGATTGACGAACTCGAGAAATTCCTGTTGCATCTGAAAGTAGAAACTCGCACGATTATAAGGGTGTGTGTACTTTTCCCCTAGGCCATTCCAGTTATTGGTTTCGAGTATCAGAATTGCGAAAATTTTGATGGTTTCACAACCATTCCTTAACTTCAAACTCCCATATCTCGCGAACGGAATGACGAACTCGAGAAATTCCTGCTGCATCTGAAAGTGGAAACTCGCCCGATTACAAAGATATGTGCGTTTTTCACCTAGGCCTTTGTAGTTATTGGTTTCGAGTATCAGACTTGCGAAAATTTTGATAGTTTCTCAACCATTCCTTAACATCAAACTCCCATATCTCGCGAACGGATTGACGAACTCGAGAAATTCCTGTTGCACCTGGAAGCAGAAACTCGCCCGATTACAATGGTGTGTGTACTTTTCCCCTAGGTCATTCCAGTTATTGGTTTCGAGTATCAGAATTGCGAAAATTTTGATGGTTTCTCAACCATTCCTTAACTTCAAACTCCCATGTCTCGCGAACGGAATGACGAACTCGAGAAATTCCTGTAGCATCTGACAGTAGAAACTCGCCCGATTACAACGATATGTGCGTTTTTCACCTAGGCCTTTGTAGTTATTGGTTTCGAGTATCAGACTTGCGAAAATTTTGATAGTTTCTCAACCATTCCTTAACTTCAAGCTCCCATATCTCGCGAACGGATTGACGAACTCGAGAAATTCCTGTTGCATCTGAAAGTAGAAACTCGCCCGATTACAAAGATATGTGTGTTTTTCCCCTTGGCCGTTCCAGTTATTGGTTTCGAGTATCAGAATTGCGAAAATTTTGATGGTTTCTCAACCATTCCTTAACTTCAAACACCCATGTCTCACGAACGGATTGTCGAACTCGAGAAATTCCTCTTGCATCTGAAAGTGGAAACTCGCCCGATTACAAAGGTATGTGCATTTTTCCCCTAGGCCTTTGTAGTTATTGGTTTCGAGTATCAGACTTGCGAAAATTTTGATGGTTTCTCAAGCAATCCTTAACTTCAAACTCCCATATCTCGCGAACGGAATGACGAACTCGAGAAATTCCTGTTGCATCTGAAAGTGGAAACTCGCCCGATTACAAAGGTATGTGCATTTTTCCCCTAGGCCTTTGTAGTTATTGGTTTCTAGCGTCAGAATTGCGAAAATTTTGATGGTTTCTCAACCATTCCTTAACTTCAAACTCCCATATCTCGCGAAAGGAATGACGAACTCGAGAAATTCCTGTTGCATCTGAAAGTAGAAACTCGCCCGATTACAAAGATATGTGCGTTTTTCACCTAGGCCCTTGTAGTTATTGGTTTCGAGTATCAGACTTGCGAAAATTTTGATAGTTTCTCAACCATTCCTTAACTTCAAACTCCCATATCTCGCGAACGGATTGACGAACTCGAGAAATTCCTGTTGCACCTGGAAGCAGAAACTCGCCCGATTACAATGGTGTGTGTGCTTTTCCCCTAGGCCTTTGTAGTTATTGGTTTCGTGTATCAGACTTGCGAAAATTTTGATGGTTTCTCAACCATTCCTTAACTTCAAACTCCCATGTCTCGCGAACGGAATGACGAACTCGGGAAATTCCTGTTGCATCTGAAAGTAGAAACTCGCCTTATTACAACGGTATGTGTATTTTCCCCTAGGCCATTCCAGTTATTCGTTTCTATCATCAGAATTGCGAAAATTTCGATGGTTTCTCAACCATTCCATAACTTCAAACTCCCATATCTCGCGAACGGATTGACGAACTCGAGAAATTCCTGTTGCATCTGAAAACAGAAACTCGCCCGATTACAACGGTATGTGTATTTTCCCCTAGGCCATTGTAGTTATTGGTTTCTAACGTCAGAATTGCGAAAATTTTGATGGTTTCTCAACCATTCCTTAATTTCAAACTCCCATATCTCGCGAACGGAATGACGACCTCGAGAAATTCCTGTTGCATCTGAAAGTAGAAACTCGCCCGATTACAAAGAAATGTGTGTTTTTCCCCTAGGCCTTTGTAGTAATTGGTTTCGAGTTTCAGACTTTCTAAAATTTTGATAGTTCCTCAAGCATTCCTTAACTTCAAAC
Source organism: Ptiloglossa arizonensis (assembly GCF_051014685.1). Lineage (NCBI taxonomy): Eukaryota > Metazoa > Arthropoda > Insecta > Hymenoptera > Colletidae > Ptiloglossa > Ptiloglossa arizonensis. Next base: position 1,111,143 of record NW_027478442.1, on the reverse strand, counting down.
TCACATCTAGTATCTCGCGAACGGATTGACGAACTCGAGAAACTTCTGTTGCATCTGAAAGCAGAAACTCGCCTTATTACAACGGTATGTGTATTTTCCCCTAGGCCATTCCAGTTATTCGTTTCTATCATCAGAATTGCGAAAATTTCGATGGTTTCTCAACCATTCCTTAACTTCAAACTCCCATATCTCGCGAACGGAATGACGAACTCGAGAAATTCCTATTGCATCTGAAAGTAGAAACTCGCCCGATTACAAAGATATGTACGTTTTTCACCTAGGCCTTTGTAGTTATTGGTTTCGAGTATCAGACTTGCGAAAATTTTGATAGTTTCTCAACCATTCCTTAACTTCAAACTCCTATATCTCGCGAACGGATTGACGAACTCGAGAAATTCCTGTTGCACCTGGAAGCAGAAACTCGCCCGATTACAATGGTGTGTGTACTTTTCCCCTAGGCCATTCCAGTTATTCGTTTCTATCATCAGAATTGCGAAAATTTCGATGGTTTCTCAAGCATTCCTTAACTTCAAACTCCCATATCTCGCGAACGGAATGACGAACTCGAGAAATTCCTATTGCATCTGAAAGTATAAACTCGCCCGATTACAGAGATATGTGCGTTTTTCACCTAGGCCTTTGTAGTTATTGGTTTCGAGTATCAGACTTGCGAAAATTTTGATAGTTTCTCAACCATTCCTTAACTTCAAACTCCCATATCTCGCGTACGGATTGACGAACTCGTGAAATTCCTGTTGCATCTGAAAGTAGAAACTCGCCCGATTACAAAGATATGTGTGTTCTTCCCCTTGGCCGTTCCAGTTATTGGTTTCGAGTATCAGAATTGCGAAAATTTTGATGGTTTCTCAAGCAATCCTTAACTTCAAACTCCCATATCTCGCGAACGGATTGACGAACTCGAGAAATTCCTGTTGCATCTGAAAACAGAAACTCGCCCGATTACAACGGTATGTGTATTTTCCCCTAGGCCATTGTAGTTATTGGTTTCTAACGTCAGAATTGCGAAAATTTTGAGGGTTTCTTAACCATTCCTTAATTTCAAACTCCCATATCTCGCGAACGGAATGACGAACTCGAGAAATTCCTGTTGCATCTGAAAGTAGAAACTCGCCCGATTACAAAGAAATGTGTGTTTTTCCCCTAGGCCTTTGTAGTTATTGGTTTCGAGTTTCAGACTTTCTAAAATTTTGATAGTTCCTCAAGCATTCCTTAACTTCAAACTCACATATAGTATCTCGCGAACGGATGGACGAACTCGAGAAACTTCTGTTGCATCTGAAAGCAGAAACTCGCCCGATTACAACGGTATGTGTATTTTCCCCTAGGCCATTGTATTTATTGGTTTCTAGCGTCAGAATTGGGAAAATTTTGATGGTTTCGCAACCATTCTTTAACTTCAAACTCCCATATCTCGCGAACGGAATGACGAACTCGAGAAATTCCTGTAGCATCTGAAAGTGGAAACTCGCCCGATCACAAGGGTATGTGCATTTTCCCCCTAGCCCTTTGCAGTTATTGGTTTCGAGTATAAGACTTGCGAAAATTTTGAGCGTTTCTCAACCATTCCTTAACTTCATACTCCCATATCTCGCGAACGGATTGACGATCTCGAGAAATTCCTGTTGCACCTGGAAGAAGGAACTCGCCCGATTACAATGGTGTGTGTATTTTCCCCTAGGGCATTGTATTTATTGGTTTCTAGCGTCATAATTGCGAAAATTTTGATGGTTTCTCAACCATTCCTTAACTTCAAACTCCCATATCTCGCGAAAGGAATGACGAACTCGAGAAATTCCTGTTGCATCTGAAAGTAGAAACTCGCCCGATTACAAAGATATGTGCGTTTTTCACCTAGGCCTTTGTAGTTATTGGTTTCGAGTATCAGACTTGCGAAAATTTTGATGGTTTCTCAACCATTCCTTAACTTCAGACTCCCATTTCTCGCGAACGGATTGACGAACTCGAGAAATTCCTGTTGCATCTGAAAGTGGAAACTCGCCCGATTACAACGGTATGTGTATTTTTCCACTAGGCCATTGTAGTTATTGTTTTCGAGTATCAGACTTGCGAAAATTTTGATGGTTCCTCAACCATTCCTTCAATTCAAACTCCCATATCTCACGAACGGATTGACGAACTCGAGAAATTCCTGTTGCATCTGAAAGCAGAAACTCGCCCGATTACAATGGTGTGGGTACTTTTCCCCTAGGCCATAGTAGTTATTGGTTTCGTGTATCAGACTTGCGAAAATTGTGATGGTTTCTCAACGATTCCTTAACTTCAAATTTCCATATCTCGCGCACGGATTTACGACATCGAGAAATTCCTGTTGCATCTGAAAGTGGAAACCCGCCCGATTACAAAGGTATGTGTATTTTTCCCCTAGGCCATTGTAGTTATTGATTTCTAGCGTCAGAATTGCAAAAATTTTGATGGTTTCTCAACCATTCCTTAACTTCAAACTCCCATATCTCGCGAACGGAATGACGAACTCGAGAAATTCCTGTTGCATCTGAAAGTGAAAACTCGCCCGATTACAAAGATATGTGCGTTTTTCACCTAGGCCTTTGTAGTTATTGGTTTCGAGTATCAGACTTGCGAAAATTTTGATAGTTTCTCAACCATTCCTTAACTTCAAACTCCCATATCTCGCGAACGGATTGACGAACTCGAGAAATTCCTGTTGCACCTGGAAGCAGAAACTCGCCCGATTACAATGGTGTGTGTACCTTTCCCCTGGGTCATTCCAGTTATTGGTTTCGAGTATCAGAATTGCGAAAATTTTGATGGTTTCTCAACCATTCCTTAACTTCAAACTCCCATGTCTCGCGAACGGAATGACGAACTCGAGAAATTCCTGTTGCATCTGAAAGTGGAAACACGCCCGATTACAAAGGTATGTGCATTTTTCCCCTAGGCCTTTGTAGTTATTGGTTTCGAGTATCAGACTTGCGAAAATTTTGATGGTTTCTCAAGCATTCCTTAACTTCAAACTCCCATATCTCGCGAAAGGAATGACGAACTCGAGAAATTCCTGTTGCATCTGAAAGTAGAAACTCGCCCGATTACAAAGATATGTGCGTTTTTCACCTAGGCCTTTGTAGTTATTGGTTTCGAGTATCAGACTTGCGAAAATTTTGATAGTTTCTCAACCATTCCTTAACTTCAAGCTCCCATATCTCGCGAACGGATTGACGAACTCGAGAAATTCCTGTTGCACCTGGAAGCAGAAACTCGCCCGATTACAATGGTGTGTGTATTTTCCCCTAGGGCATTGTAGTTATTGGTTTCTAGCGTCAGATTTGCGAAAATTTTGATGGTTTCTCAAGCATTCCTTAACTTCAAACTCCCATGTCTCACGAACGGAATGACGAACTCGAGAAATTCCTGTTGCATCTGAAAGTGGAAACTCGCCCGATTACAAAGGTATGTGCATTTTTCCCCTAGGCCTTTGTAGTTATTGGTTTCGAGTAGCAGACTTGCGAAAATTTTGATGGTTTCTCAAGCATTCCCTAACTTCAAACTCCCACATCTCGCGAACGGATTGACGAACTCGAGAAATTCCTGTTGCATCTGAAAGCAGAAACTCGCCCGATTACAACGGTATGTGTATTTTCCCCTAGGCCATTGTAGTTATTGGTTTCTAGCGTCAGAATTGCGAAAATTTTGATGGTTTCTCAACCATTCCTTAACTTCAAACTCCCATTTCTCGCGAACGGATTGACGAACTCGAGAAATTCCTGTTGCATCTGAGAGTGGAAACCCGCCCGATTACAAAGGTATGTGTATTTTTCCCCTAGGCCTTGGTAGTTATTGGTTTCGAGTATCAGACTTGCGAAAATTTTGATGGTTTCTCAACCATTCCTTAATTTCAAACTCCCATATCTCGCGAACGGATTGACGAACTCCAGAAATTCCTGTTGCATCTGAGAGTAGACACTCGCCCGATTTGAATGGTGTGTGTACTTTTCCCCTAGGCCATTCCAGTTATTCGTTTCGAGTATCAGAATTGCGAAAATTTCGATTGTTGCTCAACCATTCCTTAACTTCAAACTCCCATATCTCGCGAACGGATTGACGAACTCGAGAAATTCCTGTTGCATCTGAAATCCGAAACTCGCCCGATTTCGACGGTACGTGCATTTTTGCCCTAGATCATAGTAGTTATTGGGTTCGAGTATCAGACTTGCGAAAATTTTGATGGTTTCTCAAGCATTCCCTAACTTCAAACTCCCATATCTCGCGAACGGATTGACGAACACGAGGAATTCCTGTTGCATCTGAAAGTAGAAACTCGCACGATTACAATGGTGTGTGTACTTTTCCCCTAGGCCATTCCAGTTATTGGTTTCGAGTGTCAGACCAGCGAAAATTTTGATGGTTGCTCAACCATTCCTTAACTTCAAACTCCCATATATCGTGAACGGATTGACGAACTCGAGAAATTCCTGTTGCATCTGAAAGTAGAAACTCGCACGATTACAATGGTGTGTGTACTTTTCCCCTAGGCCATTCCAGTTATTGGTTTCGAGTATAAGACCAGCGAAAATTTTGATAGTTTCTCAACCATTCCTTAACTTCAAGATCCCATATCTCGCGAACGGATTGACGAACTCGAGAAATTCCTGTTGCACCTGGAAGCAGGAACTCGCCCGATTACAATGTTGTGTGTATTTTCCCCTAGGGCATTGTAGTTATTGGTTTCTAGCGTCAGAATTGCGAAAATTTTGATGGTTTCTCAACCATTCCTTAACTTCAAACTCCCATATCTCGCGAACGGAATGACGAACTCGAGAAATTCCTGTTGCATCTGAAAGTGGAAACTCGCCCGATTACAAACATATGTGCGTTTTTCATCTAGGCCTTTGCAGTTATTGGTTTCGAGTATCAGACTTGCGAAAATTTTGATGGTTTCTCAACCATTCCTTACATTCAATCTCCCATATCTAGCGAACGGATTGACGAACTCCAGAAATTCCTGTTGCATCTGAAAGTAGACACTCGCCCGATTAGAATGGTGTGTGTACTTTTCCCCTAGGCCATTCCAGTTATTCGTTTCTATCATCAGAATTGCGAAAATTTCGATGGTTTCTCAACCATTCCTTAACTTCAAACTCCCATATCTCGCGAACTGATTGACGAACTCGAGAAATTCCTGTTGCACCTGGAAGCAGAAACTCGCCCGATTACAATGGTGTGTGTACTTTTCCCCTAGGTCATTCCAGTTATTGGTTTCGAGTATCAGACTTGCGAAAATTATGATGGTTGCTCAACCATTCCTTAAATTCAAACTCCCATATCTCGCGAACCGATTGACGAACTCGAGAAATTCCTGTTGCATCTGAAAGTAGAAACTCGCCCGATTACAAAGATATGTGTGTTTTTCCCCTTGGCCGTTCCAGTTATTGGTTTCGAGTATCAGAATTGCGAAAATTTTGATGGTTTCTCAACCATTCCTTAACTTCAAACACCCATGTCTCACGAACGGATTGTCGAACTCGAGAAATTCCTGTTGCATCTGAAAGTGGAAACTCGCCCGATTACAAAGGTATGTGCATTTTTCCCCTAGGCCTTTGTAGTTATTGGTTTCGAGTATCAGACTTGCGAAAATTTTGATGGTTTCTCAAGCAATCCTTGACTTCAAACTCCCATATCTCGCGAACGGATTGACGAACTCGAGAAATTCCTGTTGCATCTGAAAGTAGAAACTCGCCCGATTACAAAGATATGTGTGTTTTTCCCCTTGGCCGTTCCAGTTATTGGTTTCGAGTATCAGAATTGCGAAAATTTTGATGGTTTCTCAACCATTCCTTAACTTCAAACACCCATGTCTCACGAACGGATTGTCGAACTCGAGAAATTCCTGTTGCATCTGATAGTGGAAACTCGCCCGATTACAAAGGTATGTGCATTTTTCCCCGAGGCCTTTGTAGTTATTGGTTTCGAGTATCAGACTTGCGAAAATTTTGATGGTTTCTCAAGCAATCCTTAACTTCAAACTCCCATATCTCGCGAACGGATTGACGAACTCCAGAAATTCCTGTTGCATCTGAAAGTAGACACTCGCCCGACTAGAATGGTGTGTGTACTTTTCCCCTAGGCCATTCCAGTTATTCGTTTCTATCATCAGAATTGCGAAAATTTTGATAGTTTCACAACCATTCCTTAACTTCAAGCTCCCATATCTCGCGAACGGATTGACGAACTCGAGAAATTCCTGTTGCATCTGAAAGTAGAAACTCGCACGATTATAAGGGTGTGTGTACTTTTCCCCTAGGCCATTCCAGTTATTGGTTTCGAGTATCAGAATTGCGAAAATTTTGATGGTTTCTCAACCATTCCTTAACTTCAAACTCCCATATCTCGCGAACGGAATGACGAACTCGAGAAATTCCTGTTGCATCTGAAAGTGGAAACTCGCCCGTTTACAAAGATATGTGCGTTTTTCACCTAGGCCTTTGTTGTTATTGGTTTCGAGTATCAGACTTGCGAAAATTTTGATAGTTTCTCAACCATTCCTTAACATCAATCTCCCATATTTCGCGAACGGATTGACGAACTCGAGAAATTCCTGTTGCACCTGGAAGCAGAAACTCGCCCGATTACAATGGTGTGTGTACTTTTCCCCTAGGTCATTCCAGTTATTGGATTCGAGTATCAGAATTGCGAAAATTTTGATGGTTTCTCAACCATTCCTTAACTTCAAACTCCCATGTCTCGCGAACGGAATGACGAACTCGAGAAATTCCTGTTGCATCTGACAGTAGAAACTCGCCCGATTACAACGTTATGTGCGTTTTTCACCTAGGCCTTTGTAGTTATTGGTTTCGAGTATCAGACTTGCGAAAATTTTGATAGTTTCTCAACCATTCCTTAACTTCAAGCTCCCATATCTCGCGAACGGATTGACGAACTCGAGAAATTCCTCTTGCACCTGGAAGCAGAATCTCGCCCGATTACAATGGTGTGTGTATTTTCCCCTAGGGCATTGTAGTTATTGGTTTCTAGCGTCAGAATTGCGAAAATTTTGATGGTTTCTCAACCATTCCTTAAATTCAAACTCCCATATCTCGCGAACGGAATGACGAACTCCAGAAATTCCTGTTGCATCTGAAAGTGGAAACTCGCCCGATTACAAAGGTATGTGCATTTTTCCCCTAGGCCTTTGCAGTTATTGGTTTCGAGTATCAGACTTGCGAAAATTTTGATGGTTTCTCAACCATTCCTTATTTTCAATCTCCCATATCTAGCGAACGGATTGACGAACTCCAGAAATTCCTGTTGCATCTGGAAGCAGAAACTCGCCCTATTACAACGGTATGTGTATTTTCCCCTAGGCCATTGTAGTTATTGGTTTCTAACGTCAGAATTGCGAAAATTTTGATGGTTTCTCAACCATTCCTTAATTTCAAACTCCCATATCTCGCGAACGGAATGACGAACTCGAGAAATTCCTGTTGCATCTGAAAGTAGAAACTCGCCCGATTACAAAGAAATGTGTGTTTTTCCCCTAGTCCTTTGTAGTTATTGGTTTCGAGTTTCAGACTTTCTAAAATTTTGATAGTTCCTCAAGCATTCCTTAACTTCAAACTCACATATCTCGCGAACGGATTGACGAACTCGAGAAATTCCTGTTGCATCTGAAAGTGGAAACTCGCCCGATTACAAAGGTATGTGCATTTTCCCCCTAGGGCTTTGTAGTTATTGGTTTCGAGTATCAGACTTGCGAAAATTTTGATGGTTTCTCAAGCATTCCTTAACTTCAAACTCCCATATCTCGCGAACGGATTGACGAACTCGAGAAATTCCTGTTGCATCTGAAAGCAGAAACTCGCCCGATTACAAAGAAATGTTTTTTTCCCCTAGGCCTTTGTAGTTATTGGTTTCGAGTATCAGACTTGCGAAAATTTTGAGGGTTTCTCAACCTTTCCTTAACTCCAAACTCCCATATCTCGCGAACTGATTGACGAACTCGAGAAATTCCTGTTGCATCTGAAAGTAGAGACTCGCCCGATTAGAATGGTGTGTGTACTTTTCCCCTAGGCCATTCCAGTTATTCGTTTCTAGCATCAGAATTGCGAAAATTTCGATTGTTTCTCAACCATTCCTTAACTTCAAACTCCCATATCTCGCGAACGGATTGGCGAACTCGAGAAATTCCTGTTGCATCTGAAAGTGGAAACTCGCCCGATTACAAAGGTATGTGCATTTTTCCCCTAGGCCTTTGCAGTTATTGGTTTCGAGTATCAGACTTGCGAAAATTTTGATGGTTTCTCAACCATTCCTTAACTTCACACTCCCATATCTCGTGAACGGATTGACGAACTCGAGAAATTCCTGTTGCATCTGAAAGTAGAAACACGCACGATTACAAGGGTGTGTGTACTTTTCCCCTAGGCCATTCCAGTTATTGGTTTCGAGTATCAGAATTGCGAAAATTTTGATGGTTTCTCAACCATTCCTTAACTTCAAACTCCCATGTCTCGCGAACGGAATGACGAACTCTAGAAATTCCTGTTGCATCTGAAAGTGGAAACTCGCCCGATTACAACGGTATGTGCATTTTTCCCCTAGGCCTTTGTTGCTATTGGTTTCGAGAATCAGACTTGCGAAAATTTTGATGGTTTCTCAAGCATTCCTTAACTTCAAACTCCCATATCTCGCGAACGGATTGACGAACTCGAGAAATTCCTGTTGCACCTGGAAGCAGAAACTCGCCCGATTACAATGGTATGTGTATTTTCCCCTAGGGCATTGTAGTTATTGGTTTCTAGCGTCAGAATTGCGAAAATATTGATGGTTTCTCAACCATTCCTTAACTTCAAACTCCCATGTCTCGCGAACGGAATGACGAACTCGAGACATTCCTGTTGCATCTGAAAGTGGAAACTCTCCCGATTACAAAGGTATGTGCATTTTTCCCCTAGGCCTTTGTAGTTATTGGTTTCGAGTATCAGACTTGCGAAAATTTTGATGGTTCCTCAAGCAATCCTTAACTTCAAACTCCCATATCTCGCGAACGGATTGACGAACTCGAGAAATTCCTGTTGCATCTGAAAACAGAAACTCGCCCTATTACAACGGTATGTGTATTTTCCCCTAGGCCTTTGTAGTTATTGGTTTCGAGTTTCAGAATTTCTAAAATTTTGATAGTTCCTCAAGCATTCCTTAACTTCAAACCCACATATCTCGCGAACGGATTGACGCACTCGAGAAACTGCTGTTGCATCTGAAAGCAGAAACTCGGCCGATTACAACGGTATGTGTATTTTCCCCTAGGCCATTGTATTTATTGGTTTCTAGCGTCAGAATTGCGAAAATTTTGATGGTTTCGCAACCATTCTTTAACTTCAAACTCCCATATCTCGCGAACGGAATGACGAACTCGAGAAATTCCTGTTGCATCTGAAAGTGGAAACTCGCCCGATTACAAAGGTATGTGCATTTTCCCCCTAGGGCTTTGTAGTTATTGGTTTCGAGTATCAGACTTGCGAAAATTTTGATGGTTTCTCAACCATTCCTTAACTTCAAACTCCCATGTCTCGCGAACGGATTGGCGAACTCTAGAAATTCCTGTTGCATCTGAAAGTGGAAACTCGCCCGATTACAAAGGTATGTGCATTTTTCCCCTAGGCCTTTGCTGTTATTGGTTTCGAGTATCAGACTTGCGAAAATTTTGAAGGTTTCTCAACCATTCCTTAACTTCAAACTCCCATATCTCGTGAACGGATTGACGAACTCGAGAAATTCCTGTTGCATCTGAAAGTAGAAACACGCACGATTACAAGGGTGTGTGTACTTTTCCCGTAGGCCATTCCAGTTATTGGTTTCGAGTATCAGACTTGCGAAATTTTTGATGGTTTCTCAACCACTCCTTAACTTCAAACTCCCATGTCTCGCGAACGGAATGACGAACTCTAGAAATTCCTGTTGCATCTGAAAGTGGAAACTCGCCCGATTACAATGGTATGTGCATTTTTCCCCTAGGCCTTTGTTGCTATTGGTTTCGAGTATCAGACTTGCGAAAATTTTGATGTTTTCTCAAGCATTCCTTAACTTCAAACTCCCATATCTCGCGAACGGATTGACGAACTCGAGAAATTCCTGTTGCACCTGGAAGCAGAAACTCGCCCGATTACAATGGTATGTGTATTTTCCCCTAGGGCATTGTAGTTATTTGTTTCTAGCGTCAGAATTGCGAAAATATTGATGGTTTCTCAACCATTCCTTAACTTCAAACTCCCATGTCTCGCGGACGGATTGACGAACTCGAGAAATTCCTGTTGCATCTGAAAGTAGAGACTCGCCCGATTAGAATGGTGTGTGTACTTTTCCCCTAGGCCATTCCAGTTATTGGTTTCGAGTATCAGACTTGCGAAAATTTTGAGGGTTTCTCAACCGTTCCTTAACTTCAAACTCCCATATCTCGCGAACGGATTGACGAACTCGAGAAATTCCTGTTGCATCTGAAAGTAGAGACTCGCCCGATCAGAATGGTGTGTGTACTTTTCCCCTAGGCCATTCCAGTTATTCGTTTCTAGCATCATAATTGCGAAAATTTCGATGGTTTCTCAACCATTCCTTAACTTCAAACTCCCATATCTCGCGAACGGATTGACGAACTCAAGAAATTCCTGTTGCATCTGAAAGCAGAAACTCGCCCGATTACAAAGAAATGTTTTTTTCCCCTAGGCCTTTGTAGTAATTGGTTTCGAGTATCAGACTTGCGAAAATTTTGAGGGTTTCTCAACCATTCCTTAACTTCAAACTCCCATATCTCGCGAACGGATTGACGAACTCGAGAAATTCCTGTTGCATCTGAAAGTAGAGACTCGCCCGATTAGAAAGGTGTGTGCATTTTTCCCCTAGGCCTTTGCAGTTATTGGTTTCGAGTATCAGACTTGCGAAAATTTTGAGGGTTTCTCAACCATTCCTTAACTTCAAACTCCCATATCTCGCGAACGGATTGACGAACTCGAGAAATTCCTGTTGCATCTGAAAGTAGAGACTCGCCCGATTAGAATGGTGTGTGTACTTTTCCCCTAGGCCATTCCAGTTATTCGTTTCTAGCATCAGAATTGCGAAAATTTCGATTGTTTCTCAACCATTCCTTAACTTCAAACTCCCATATCTCGCGAACGGATTGGCGAACTCGAGAAATTCCTGTTGCATCTGAAAGTGGAAACTCGCCCGATTACAAAGGTATGTGCATTTTTCCCCTAGGCCTTTGCTGTTATTGGTTTCGAGTATCAGACTTGCGAAAATTTTGAAGGTTTCTCAACCATTCCTTAACTTCAAACTCCCATATCTCGTGAACGGATTGACGAACTCGAGAAATTCCTGTTGCATCTGAAAGTAGAAACACGCACGATTACAAGGGTGTGTGTACTTTTCCCCTAGGCCATTCCAGTTATTGGTTTCGAGTATCAGACTTGCGAAATTTTTGATGGTTTCTCAACCACTCCTTAACTTCAAACTCCCATGTCTCGCGAACGGAATGACGAACTCTAGAAATTCCTGTTGCATCTGAAAGTGGAAACTCGCCCGATTACAATGGTATGTGCATTTTTCCCCTAGGCCTTTGTTGCTATTGGTTTCGAGTATCAGACATGCGAAAATTTTGAGGGTTTCTCAGCCATTCCTTAACTTCAAACTCCCATATCTCGCGAACGGATTGACGAACTCGAGAAATCCCTGTTGCACCTGGAAGCAGAAACTCGCCCGATTACAATGGTGTGTGTACTTTTCCCCTAGGTCATTCCAGTTATTGGTTTCGAGTATCAGAATTGCGAAAATTTTGATGGTTTCTCAACCATTCCTTAACTTCAAACTCCCATGTCTCGCGAACGGAATGACGAACTCGAGAAATTCCTGTTGCATCTGACAGTAGAAACTCGCCCGATTACAACGATATGTGCGTTTTTCACCTAGGCCTTTGTAGTTATTGGTTTCGAGTATCAGACTTGCGAAAATTTTGATAGTTTCTCAACCATTCCTTAACTTCAAGCTCCCATATCTCGCGAACGGATTGACGAACTCGAGAAATTCCTCTTGCACCTGGAAGCAGAATCTCGCCCGATTACAATGGTGTGTGTATTTTCCCCTAGGGCATTGTAGTTATTGGTTTCTAGCGTCAGAATTGCGAAAATTTTGATGGTTTCTCAACCATTCCTTAAATTCAAACTCCCATATCTCGCGAACGGAATGACGAACTCCAGAAATTCCTGTTGCATCTGAAAGTGGAAACTCGCCCGATTACAAAGGTGTGTGCATTTTTCCCCTAGGCCTTTGCAGTTATTGGTTTCGAGTATCAGACTTGCGAAAATTTTGATGGTTTCTCAACCATTCCTTATTTTCAATCTCCCATATCTAGCGAACGGATTGACGAACTCCAGAAATTCCTGTTGCATCTGAAAGTAGACACTCGCCCGATTGGAATGGTGTGTGTACTTTTCCCCTAGGCCATTCCAGTTATTCGTTTCTATCATCAGAATTGCGAAAATTTCGATGGTTTCTCAACCATTCCTTAACTTCAAACTCCCATATCTCGCGAACTGATTGACGAACTCGAGAAATTCCTGTTGCACCTGGAAGCAGAAACTCGCCCGATTACAATGGTGTGTGTACTTTTCCCCTAGGTCATTCCAGTTATTGGTTTCGAGTATCAGACTTGCGAAAATTTTGATGGTTGCTCAACCATTCCTTAAATTCAAACTCCCATATCTCGCGAACCGATTGACGAACTCGAGAAATTCCTGTTGCATCTGAAAGTAGAAACTCGCCCGATTACAAAGATATGTGTGTTTTTCCCCTTGGGCGTTCCAGTTATTGGTTTCGAGTATCAGAATTGCGAAAATTTTGATGGTTTCTCAACCATTCCTTAACTTCAAACACCCATGTCTCACGAACGGATTGTCGAACTCGAGAAATTCCTCTTGCATCTGAAAGTGGAAACTCGCCCGATTACAAAGGTATGTGCATTTTTCCCCTAGGCCTTTGTAGTTATTGGTTTCGAGTATCAGACTTGCGAAAATTTTGATGGTTTCTCAAGCAATCCTTAACTTCAAACTCCCATATCTAGCGAACGGATTGACGAACTCGAGAAATTCCTGTTGCATCTGAAAGTAGAAACTCGCCCGATTACAAACATATGTGTGTTTTTCCCCTTGGCCGTTCCAGTTATTGGTTTCGAGTATCAGAATTGCGAAAATTTTGATGGTTTCTCAACCATTCCTTAACTTCAAACACCCATGTCTCACGAACGGATTGTCGAACTCGAGAAATTCCTGTTGCATCTGAAAGTGGAAACTCGCCCGATTACAAAGGTATGTGCATTTTTCCCCTAGGCCTTTGTAGTTATTGGTTTCGAGTATCAGACTTGCGAAAATTTTGATGGTTCCTCAAGCAATCCTTAACTTCAAACTCCCATATCTCGCGAACGGATTGACGAACTCGAGAAATTCCTGTTGCATCTGAAAACAGAAACTCGCCCTATTACAACGGTATGTGTATTTTCCCCTAGGCCTTTGTAGTTATTGGTTTCGAGTTTCAGAATTTCTAAAATTTTGATAGTTCCTCAAGCATTCCTTAACTTCAAACTCACATATCTCGCGAACGGATTGACGCACTCGAGAAACTGCTGTTGCATCTGAAAGCAGAAACTCGGCCGATTACAACGGTATGTGTATTTTCCCCTAGGCCATTGTATTTATTGGTTTCTAGCGTCAGAATTGCGAAAATTTTGATGGTTTCGCAACCATTCTTTAACTTCAAACTCCCATATCTCGCGAACGGAATGACGAACTCGAGAAATTCCTGTTGCATCTGAAAGTGGAAACTCGCCCGATTACAAAGGTATGTGCATTTTCCCCCTAGGGCTTTGTAGTTATTGGTTTCGAGTATCAGACTTGCGAAAATTTTGATGGTTTCTCAACCATTCCTTAACTTCAAACTCCCATGTCTCGCGAACGGATTGGCGAACTCTAGAAATTCCTGTTGCATCTGAAAGTGGAAACTCGCCCGATTGCAAAGGTATGTGCATTTTTGCCCTAGGCCTTTGTAGTTATTGGTTTCGAGTATCAGAATTGCGAGAATTTTGATGGTTTCTCAACCATTCCTTAACTTCAAACTCCCATATCTCGCGAACGGAATGACGAACTCGAGAAATTCCTGTTGCATCTGAAAGTAGAAACTCGCACGATTACAAGGGTGTGTATACTTTTCCCCTAGGCCATTCCAGTTATTGGTTTCGAGTATCAGAATTGCGAAAATTTCGATGGTTTCTCAAACATTCCTGAACGTCAAACTCCCATATCTCGTGAACGGATTGACGAACTCGAGAAATTCCTGTTGCATCTGAAAGTAGAAACGCGCACGATTACAAGGGTGTGTGTACTTTTCCCCTAGGCCATTCCAGTTATTGGTTTCGAGTATCAGACTTGCGAAAATTTTGATGGTTTCTCAAGCATTCCTTAACTTCAAACTCCCATATCTCGCGAAAGGAATGACCAACTCTAGAAATTCCTGTTGCATCTGACAGTAGAAACTCGCCCGATTACAGCGATATGTGCGTTTTTCACCTAGGCCTTTGTAGTTATTGGTTTCGAGTATCAGACTTGCGAAAATTTTGATAGTTTCTCAACCATTCCTTAACTTCAAGCTCCCATATCTCGCGAACGGATTGACGAACTCGAGAAATTCCTGTTGCACCTGGAAGCAGAAACTCGCCCGATTACAATGGTGTGTGTATTTTCCCCTAGGGCAATGTAGTTATTGGTTTCTAGCGTCAGAATTGCGAAAATTTTGATGGTTTCTCAACCATTCCTTATATTCAAACTCCCATATCTCGCGAACGGAATGACGACCTCCAGAAATTCCTGTTGCATCTGAAAGTGGAAACTCGCCCGATTACAAAGGTATGTGCATTTTTCACCTAGGCCTTTGTAGTTATTGGTTTCGAGTATCAGATTTGCGAAAATTTTGATAGTTTCTCAACCGTTCCTTAACTTCAAACTCCCATATCTCGCGAACTGATTGACGAACTTGAGAAATTCCTGTTGCACCTGGAAGCAGAAACTCGCCCGATTACAATGGTGTGTGTACTTTTCCCCTAGGTCATTCCAGTTATTGGTTTCGAGTATCAGACTTGCGAAAATTTTGATGGTTGCGCAACCATTCCTTAAATTCAAACTCCCATATCTCGTGAACCGATTGACGAACTCGAGAAATTCCTGTTGCATCTGAAAGTAGAAACTCGCCCGATTACAAAGGTATGTGCATTTTTCACCTAGGCCTTTGTAGTTATTGATTTCGAGTATCAGATTTGCGAAAATTTTGATAGTTTCTCAACCGTTCCTTAACTTCAAACTCCCATATCTCGCGAACGGATTGACGAACTCGAGAAATTGCTGTTGCATCTGAAAGCAGAAACTCGCCCGACTGCAACGGTATGTGTATTTTCCCCTAGGCCGTTGTAGTTATTGGTTTCAAGCGTCAGAAATGCGATAATTTTGATGGTTTCTCAACCATTCCTTAACTTCAAACTCCCATATATCGCGAACGGATTGACGAACTCGAGAAATTCCTGTTGCATGAGAAAGTAGAAACTCGCCCGATTACAAAGGTATGGGTATTTTTCCCCTAGGCTTTTGTAGTTATTGGTTTCGAGTATCAGACTTTCGAAAATTTTGATGGTTTCTCAACCATTCCTTAACATCAAACTCCCATATCTCGCGAACGGATTGACGAACTCGAGAAATTCCTGTTGCATCTGAAAGTGGAAACTCGCCCGATTACAAAGGTATGTGTATTTTTCCCGTAGGCCTTTGTAGTTATTGGTTTCGAGTATCAGACTTGCGAAAATTTTGATGGTTTCTCAACCATTCCGTATCTTCAAACTCCCATATCTCGCGAACGGGTTGACGAACTCGAGAAATTCCTGTTGCATCTGAAAGTAGAAACTCGCCCGATTACAATGGTGTGTGTACTTTTCCCCTAGGCCATTCCAGTTATTGGTTTCGAGTATCAGACCAGCGAATATTTTGATGGTTTCTCAACCATTCCTTAACATCAAACTCCCATATCTCGCGAACAGATTGACGAACTCGAGAAATTCCTGTTGCATCTGAAAGTGGAAACTCGCCCGATTACAAGGCTATGTGTATTTTTCCCGTAGGCCTTTGTAGTCATTGGTTTCGAGTATCAGACTTGCGAAAATTTTGATCGTTTCTCAAGCATTCCTTAACTTCAAACTCCCATATCTCGCAAACGGATTGACGAACTCGGTTATTTCCTGTTGCATCTGAAAGTAGAAAGTCGACCGATTACAATGGTGTTTGTACTTTTCCCCTAGGCCATTCCAGTTATTCGTTTCTAGCATCAGAATTGCGAAAATTTTGATGGTTTCTCAACCATTCCTTAACTTCAAACTCCCATATCTCGCGAACGGATTGACGAACTCGAGAAATTTCTGTTGCATCTGAAAGCAGAAACTCGCCCGAGTACAATGGCGAGTGTATCTTTCCCCTAGGCCATTCCAGTTATTGGTTTCGACTATCAGACCAGCGAAAATTTTGATGGTGTCGCAACCGTTCCTTAACTTCAAACTCCCATATCTCGCGAACGGATTGCCGAACTCGAGAAATTCCTGTTGCATGTGAAAGTAGAAACACGCCCGATTACAACGGTGTGTATATTTTTCCCCTAGGGCTTTGTAGTTATTGGTTTCGATTATCAGACTTGCGAAAATTTTGATGGTTTCTCAACCATTCCGTAAATTCACACTTCCATATCTCGCGAACGGATTGACGAACTCGAGAAATTCCTGTTGCATGAGAAAGTAGAAACTCGCCCGATTACAAAGGTATGTGTATTTTTCCCCTAGGCTTTTGTAGTTATTGGTTTCGAGTATCAGACTTTCGAAAATTTTGATGGTTTCTCAACCATTCCTTAACTTCAAACACCCATGTCTCACGAACGGATTGTCGAACTCGAGAAATTCCTCTTGCATCTGAAAGTGGAAACTCGCCCGATTACAAAGGTATGTGCATTTTTCCCCTAGGCCTTTGTAGTTATTGGTTTCGAGTATCAGACTTGCGAAAATTTTGATGGTTTCTCAAGCAATCCTTAACTTCAAACTCCCATATCTAGCGAACGGATTGACGAACTCGAGAAATTCCTGTTGCATCTGAAAGTAGAAACTCGCCCGATTACAAACATATGTGTGTTTTTCCCCTTGGCCGTTCCAGTTATTGGTTTCGAGTATCAGAATTGCGAAAATTTTGATGGTTTCTCAACCATTCCTTAACTTCAAACACCCATGTCTCACGAACGGATTGTCGAACTCGAGAAATTCCTGTTGCATCTGAAAGTGGAAACTCGCCCGATTACAAAGGTATGTGCATTTTTCCCCTAGGCCTTTGTAGTTATTGGTTTCGAGTATCAGACTTGCGAAAATTTTGATGGTTCCTCAAGCAATCCTTAACTTCAAACTCCCATATCTCGCGAACGGATTGACGAACTCGAGAAATTCCTGTTGCATCTGAAAACAGAAACTCGCCCTATTACAACGGTATGTGTATTTTCCCCTAGGCCTTTGTAGTTATTGGTTTCGAGTTTCAGAATTTCTAAAATTTTGATAGTTCCTCAAGCATTCCTTAACTTCAAACTCACATATCTCGCGAACGGATTGACGCACTCGAGAAACTGCTGTTGCATCTGAAAGCAGAAACTCGGCCGATTACAACGGTATGTGTATTTTCCCCTAGGCCATTGTATTTATTGGTTTCTAGCGTCAGAATTGCGAAAATTTTGATGGTTTCGCAACCATTCTTTAACTTCAAACTCCCATATCTCGCGAACGGAATGACGAACTCGAGAAATTCCTGTTGCATCTGAAAGTGGAAACTCGCCCGATTACAAAGGTATGTGCATTTTCCCCCTAGGGCTTTGTAGTTATTGGTTTCGAGTATCAGACTTGCGAAAATTTTGATGGTTTCTCAACCATTCCTTAACTTCAAACTCCCATGTCTCGCGAACGGATTGGCGAACTCTAGAAATTCCTGTTGCATCTGAAAGTGGAAACTCGCCCGATTGCAAAGGTATGTGCATTTTTGCCCTAGGCCTTTGTAGTTATTGGTTTCGAGTATCAGAATTGCGAGAATTTTGATGGTTTCTCAACCATTCCTTAACTTCAAACTCCCATATCTCGCGAACGGAATGACGAACTCGAGAAATTCCTGTTGCATCTGAAAGTAGAAACTCGCACGATTACAAGGGTGTGTATACTTTTCCCCTAGGCCATTCCAGTTATTGGTTTCGAGTATCAGAATTGCGAAAATTTCGATGGTTTCTCAAACATTCCTGAACGTCAAACTCCCATATCTCGTGAACGGATTGACGAACTCGAGAAATTCCTGTTGCATCTGAAAGTAGAAACGCGCACGATTACAAGGGTGTGTGTACTTTTCCCCTAGGCCATTCCAGTTATTGGTTTCGAGTATCAGACTTGCGAAAATTTTGATGGTTTCTCAAGCATTCCTTAACTTCAAACTCCCATATCTCGCGAAAGGAATGACCAACTCTAGAAATTCCTGTTGCATCTGACAGTAGAAACTCGCCCGATTACAGCGATATGTGCGTTTTTCACCTAGGCCTTTGTAGTTATTGGTTTCGAGTATCAGACTTGCGAAAATTTTGATAGTTTCTCAACCATTCCTTAACTTCAAGCTCCCATATCTCGCGAACGGATTGACGAACTCGAGAAATTCCTGTTGCACCTGGAAGCAGAAACTCGCCCGATTACAATGGTGTGTGTATTTTCCCCTAGGGCAATGTAGTTATTGGTTTCTAGCGTCAGAATTGCGAAAATTTTGATGGTTTCTCAACCATTCCTTATATTCAAACTCCCATATCTCGCGAACGGAATGACGACCTCCAGAAATTCCTGTTGCATCTGAAAGTGGAAACTCGCCCGATTACAAAGGTATGTGCATTTTTCACCTAGGCCTTTGTAGTTATTGGTTTCGAGTATCAGATTTGCGAAAATTTTGATAGTTTCTCAACCGTTCCTTAACTTCAAACTCCCATATCTCGCGAACTGATTGACGAACTTGAGAAATTCCTGTTGCACCTGGAAGCAGAAACTCGCCCGATTACAATGGTGTGTGTACTTTTCCCCTAGGTCATTCCAGTTATTGGTTTCGAGTATCAGACTTGCGAAAATTTTGATGGTTGCGCAACCATTCCTTAAATTCAAACTCCCATATCTCGTGAACCGATTGACGAACTCGAGAAATTCCTGTTGCATCTGAAAGTAGAAACTCGCCCGATTACAAAGGTATGTGCATTTTTCACCTAGGCCTTTGTAGTTATTGATTTCGAGTATCAGATTTGCGAAAATTTTGATAGTTTCTCAACCGTTCCTTAACTTCAAACTCCCATATCTCGCGAACGGATTGACGAACTCGAGAAATTGCTGTTGCATCTGAAAGCAGAAACTCGCCCGACTGCAACGGTATGTGTATTTTCCCCTAGGCCGTTGTAGTTATTGGTTTCAAGCGTCAGAAATGCGATAATTTTGATGGTTTCTCAACCATTCCTTAACTTCAAACTCCCATATATCGCGAACGGATTGACGAACTCGAGAAATTCCTGTTGCATGAGAAAGTAGAAACTCGCCCGATTACAAAGGTATGTGTATTTTTCCCCTAGGCTTTTGTAGTTATTGGTTTCGAGTATCAGACTTTCGAAAATTTTGATGGTTTCTCAACCATTCCTTAACATCAAACTCCCATATCTCGCGAACGGATTGACGAACTCGAGAAATTCCTGTTGCATCTGAAAGTGGAAACTCGCCCGATTACAAAGGTATGTGTATTTTTCCCGTAGGCCTTTGTAGTTATTGGTTTCGAGTATCAGACTTGCGAAAATTTTGATGGTTTCTCAACCATTCCGTATCTTCAAACTCCCATATCTCGCGAACGGGTTGACGAACTCGAGAAATTCCTGTTGCATCTGAAAGTAGAAACTCGCCCGATTACAATGGTGTGTGTACTTTTCCCCTAGGCCATTCCAGTTATTGGTTTCGAGTATCAGACCAGCGAATATTTTGATGGTTTCTCAACCATTCCTTAACATCAAACTCCCATATCTCGCGAACAGATTGACGAACTCGAGAAATTCCTGTTGCATCTGAAAGTGGAAACTCGCCCGATTACAAGGCTATGTGTATTTTTCCCGTAGGCCTTTGTAGTCATTGGTTTCGAGTATCAGACTTGCGAAAATTTTGATCGTTTCTCAAGCATTCCTTAACTTCAAACTCCCATATCTCGCAAACGGATTGACGAACTCGGTTATTTCCTGTTGCATCTGAAAGTAGAAAGTCGACCGATTACAATGGTGTTTGTACTTTTCCCCTAGGCCATTCCAGTTATTCGTTTCTAGCATCAGAATTGCGAAAATTTTGATGGTTTCTCAACCATTCCTTAACTTCAAACTCCCATATCTCGCGAACGGATTGACGAACTCGAGAAATTTCTGTTGCATCTGAAAGCAGAAACTCGCCCGAGTACAATGGCGAGTGTATCTTTCCCCTAGGCCATTCCAGTTATTGGTTTCGACTATCAGACCAGCGAAAATTTTGATGGTGTCGCAACCGTTCCTTAACTTCAAACTCCCATATCTCGCGAACGGATTGCCGAACTCGAGAAATTCCTGTTGCATGTGAAAGTAGAAACACGCCCGATTACAACGGTGTGTATATTTTTCCCCTAGGGCTTTGTAGTTATTGGTTTCGATTATCAGACTTGCGAAAATTTTGATGGTTTCTCAACCATTCCGTAAATTCACACTTCCATATCTCGCGAACGGATTGACGAACTCGAGAAATTCCTGTTGCATGAGAAAGTAGAAACTCGCCCGATTACAAAGGTATGTGTATTTTTCCCCTAGGCTTTTGTAGTTATTGGTTTCGAGTATCAGACTTTCGAAAATTTTGATGGTTTCTCAACCATTCCTTAACATCAAACTCCCATATCTCGCGAACGGATTGACGAACTCGAGAAATTCCTGTTGCATCTGAAAGTGGAAACTCGCCCGATTACAAAGGTATGTGTATTTTTCCCGTAGGCCTTTGTAGTTATTGGTTTCGAGTATCAGACTTGCGAAAATTTTGATGGTTTCTCAACCATTCCGTATTTTCAAACTCCCATATCTCGCGAACGGGTTGACGAACTCGAGAAATTCCTGTTGCATCTGAAAGTAGAAACTCGCCCGATTACAAAGGTATGTGCATTTTTCACCTAGGCCTTTGTAGTTATTGATTTCGAGTATCAGATTTGCGAAAATTTTGATAGTTTCTCAACCGTTCCTTAACTTCAAACTCCAATATCTCGCGAACGGATTGACGAACTCGAGAAATTCCTGTTGCATCTGAAAACAGAAACTCGCCCTATTACAACGGTATGTGTATTTTCCCCTAGGCCATTGTAGTTATTGGTTTCTAACGTCAGAATTGCGAAAATTTTGATGGTTTCTCAACCATTCCTTAATTTCAAACTCCCATATCTCGCGAACGGAATGACGAACTCGAGAAATTCCTGTTGCATCTGAAAGTAGAAACTCGCCCGATTACAAAGAAATGTGTGTTTTTCCCCTAGTCCTTTGTAGTTATTGGTTTCGAGTTTCAGACTTTCTAAAATTTTGATAGTTCCTCAAGCATTCCTTAACTTCAAACTCACATATCTCGCGAACGGATTGACGAACTCGAGAAATTCCTGTTGCATCTGAAAGTGGAAACTCGCCCGATTACAAAGGTATGTGCATTTTCCCCCTAGGGCTTTGTAGTTATTGGTTTCGAGTATCAGACTTGCGAAAATTTTGATGGTTTCTCAAGCATTCCTTAACTTCAAACTCCCATATCTCGCGAACGGATTGACGAACTCGAGAAATTCCTGTTACATCTGAAAGCAGAAACTCGCCCGAATACAAAGAAATGTTTTTTTTCCCCTAGGCCTTTGTAGTTATTGGTTTCGAGTATCAGACTTGCGAAAATTTTGAGGGTTTCTCAACCATTCCTTAACTCCAAACTCCCATATCTCGCGAACTGATTGACGAACTCGAGAAATTCCTGTTGCATCTGAAAGTAGAGACTCGCCCGATTAGAATGGTGTGTGTACTTTTCCCCTAGGCCATTCCAGTTATTCGTTTCTAGCATCAGAATTGCGAAAATTTCGATTGTTTCTCAACCATTCCTTAACTTCAAACTCCCATATCTCGCGAACGGATTGGCGAACTCGAGAAATTCCTGTTGCATCTGAAAGTGGAAACTCGCCCGATTACAAAGGTATGTGCATTTTTCCCCTAGGCCTTTGCAGTTATTGGTTTCGAGTATCAGACTTGCGAAAATTTTGATGGTTTCTCAACCATTCCTTAACTTCACACTCCCATATCTCGTGAACGGATTGACGAACTCGAGAAATTCCTGTTGCATCTGAAAGTAGAAACACGCACGAATACAAGGGTGTGTGTACTTTTCCCCTAGGCCATTCCAGTTATTGGTTTCGAGTATCAGAATTGCGAAAATTTTGATGGTTTCTCAACCATTCCTTAACTTCAAACTCCCATGTCTCGCGAACGGAATGACGAACTCTAGAAATTCCTGTTGCATCTGAAAGTGGAAACTCGCCCGATTACAAAGGTATGTGCATTTTTCCCCTAGGCCTTTGTTGCTATTGGTTTCGAGAATCAGACTCGCGAAAATTTTGATGGTTTCTCAACCATTCCTTAATTTCAAACTCCCATATCTCGCGAACGGAATGACGAACTCGAGAAATTCCTGTTGCATCTGAAAGTAGAAACTCGCCCGATTACAAAGAAATGTGTGTTTTTCCCCTAGTCCTTTGTAGTTATTGGTTTCGAGTTTCAGACTTTCTAAAATTTTGATAGTTCCTCAAGCATTCCTTAACTTCAAACTCACATATCTCGCGAACGGATTGACGAACTCGAGAAATTCCTGTTGCATCTGAAAGTGGAAACTCGCCCGATTACAAAGGTATGTGCATTTTCCCCCTAGGGCTTTGTAGTTATTGGTTTCGAGTATCAGACTTGCGAAAATTTTGATGGTTTCTCAAGCATTCCTTAACTTCAAACTCCCATATCTCGCGAACGGATTGACGAACTCGAGAAATTCCTGTTACATCTGAAAGCAGAAACTCGCCCGAATACAAAGAAATGTTTTTTTTCCCCTAGGCCTTTGTAGTTATTGGTTTCGAGTATCAGACTTGCGAAAATTTTGAGGGTTTCTCAACCATTCCTTAACTCCAAACTCCCATATCTCGCGAACTGATTGACGAACTCGAGAAATTCCTGTTGCATCTGAAAGTAGAGACTCGCCCGATTAGAATGGTGTGTGTACTTTTCCCCTAGGCCATTCCAGTTATTCGTTTCTAGCATCAGAATTGCGAAAATTTCGATTGTTTCTCAACCATTCCTTAACTTCAAACTCCCATATCTCGCGAACGGATTGGCGAACTCGAGAAATTCCTGTTGCATCTGAAAGTGGAAACTCGCCCGATTACAAAGGTATGTGCATTTTTCCCCTAGGCCTTTGCAGTTATTGGTTTCGAGTATCAGACTTGCGAAAATTTTGATGGTTTCTCAACCATTCCTTAACTTCACACTCCCATATCTCGTGAACGGATTGACGAACTCGAGAAATTCCTGTTGCATCTGAAAGTAGAAACACGCACGAATACAAGGGTGTGTGTACTTTTCCCCTAGGCCATTCCAGTTATTGGTTTCGAGTATCAGAATTGCGAAAATTTTGATGGTTTCTCAACCATTCCTTAACTTCAAACTCCCATGTCTCGCGAACGGAATGACGAACTCTAGAAATTCCTGTTGCATCTGAAAGTGGAAACTCGCCCGATTACAAAGGTATGTGCATTTTTCCCCTAGGCCTTTGTTGCTATTGGTTTCGAGAATCAGACTCGCGAAAATTTTGATGGTTTCTCAAGCATTCCTTAACTTCAAACTCCCATATCTCGCGAACGGATTGACGAACTCGAGAAATTCCTGTTGCACCTGGAAGCAGAAACTCGCCCGATTACAATGGTATGTGTATTTTCCCCTAGGGCATTGTAGTTATTGGTTTCTAGCTTCAGAATTGCGAAAATATTGATGGTTTCTCAACCATTCCTTAACTTCAAACTCCCATGTCTCGCGAACGGAATGACGAACTCGAGAAATTCCTGTTGCATCTGAAAGTGGAAACTCGCCCGATTACAAAGGTATGTGCATTTTTCCCCTAGGCCTTTGCAGTTATTGGTTTCGAGTACCAGACTTGCGAAAATTTTGATGGTTTCTCAACCATTCCTTAACTTCAAACTCCCATATCTCGCGAACGGATTGACGAACTCGAGAAATTCCTGTTGCATCTGAAAGTGGAAACTCGCCCGATTACAAAGGTATGTGCATTTTTCCCCTAGGCCTTTGCAGTTATTGGTTTCGAGTATCAGACTTGCGAAAATTTTGAGGGTTTCTCAACCATTCCTTAACTTCAAACTCCCATATCTCGTGAACGGATTGACGAACTCGAGAAATTCCTGTTGCATCTGAAAGTAGAAACACGCACGATTACAAGGGTGTGTGTACTTTTCCCCTAGGCCATTCCAGTTATTGGTTTCGAGTATCAGACTTGCGAAATTTTTGATGGTTTCTCAACCACTCCTTAACTTCAAACTCCCATGTCTCGCGAACGGAATGACGAACTCTAGAAATTCCTGTTGCATCTGAAAGTGGAAACTCGCCCGATTACAATGGTATGTGCATTTTTCCCCTAGGCCTTTGTTGCTATTGGTTTCGAGTATCAGACTTGCGAAAATTTTGATGTTTTCTCAAGCATTCCTTAACT
The DNA here is from genome assembly GCF_051014685.1 of Ptiloglossa arizonensis. Classification (NCBI taxonomy): domain Eukaryota; kingdom Metazoa; phylum Arthropoda; class Insecta; order Hymenoptera; family Colletidae; genus Ptiloglossa; species Ptiloglossa arizonensis. The sequence goes on along the minus strand of NW_027478442.1, from coordinate 1,086,212 downwards.
TCAAACTCCCATATCTCGCGAACGGATTGACGAACTCGAGAAATTCCTGTTGCACCTGGAAGCAGAAACTCGCCCGATTACAATGGTATGTGTATTTTCCCCTAGGGCATTGTAGTTATTTGTTTCTAGCGTCAGAATTGCGAAAATATTGATGGTTTCTCAACCATTCCTTAACTTCAAACTCCCATGTCTCGCGGACGGATTGACGAACTCGAGAAATTCCTGTTGCATCTGAAAGTAGAGACTCGCCCGATTAGAATGGTGTGTGTACTTTTCCCCTAGGCCATTCCAGTTATTGGTTTCGAGTATCAGACTTGCGAAAATTTTGAGGGTTTCTCAACCGTTCCTTAACTTCAAACTCCCATATCTCGCGAACGGATTGACGAACTCGAGAAATTCCTGTTGCATCTGAAAGTAGAGACTCGCCCGATCAGAATGGTGTGTGTACTTTTCCCCTAGGCCATTCCAGTTATTCGTTTCTAGCATCATAATTGCGAAAATTTCGATGGTTTCTCAACCATTCCTTAACTTCAAACTCCCATATCTCGCGAACGGATTGACGAACTCAAGAAATTCCTGTTGCATCTGAAAGCAGAAACTCGCCCGATTACAAAGAAATGTTTTTTTCCCCTAGGCCTTTGTAGTAATTGGTTTCGAGTATCAGACTTGCGAAAATTTTGAGGGTTTCTCAACCATTCCTTAACTTCAAACTCCCATATCTCGCGAACGGATTGACGAACTCGAGAAATTCCTGTTGCATCTGAAAGTAGAGACTCGCCCGATTAGAAAGGTGTGTGTACTTTTCCCCTAGGCCATTCCAGTTATTCGTTTCTAGCATCAGAATTGCGAAAATTTCGATTGTTTCTCAACCATTCCTTAACTTCAAACTCCCATATCTCGCGAACGGATTGGCGAACTCGAGAAATTCCTGTTGCATCTGAAAGTGGAAACTCGCCCGATTACAAAGGTATGTGCATTTTTCCCCTAGGCCTTTGCTGTTATTGGTTTCGAGTATCAGACTTGCGAAAATTTTGAAGGTTTCTCAACCATTCCCTAACTTCAAACTCCCATATCTCGTGAACGGATTGACGAACTCGAGAAATTCCTGTTGCATCTGAAAGTAGAAACACGCACGATTACAAGGGTGTGTGTACTTTTCCCCTAGGCCATTCCAGTTATTGGTTTCGAGTATCAGACTTGCGAAATTTTTGATGGTTTCTCAACCACTCCTTAACTTCAAACTCCCATGTCTCGCGAACGGAATGACGAACTCTAGAAATTCCTGTTGCATCTGAAAGTGGAAACTCGCCCGATTACAATGGTATGTGCATTTTTCCCCTAGGCCTTTGTTGCTATTGGTTTCGAGTATCAGACTTGCGAAAATTTTGATGTGATCTCAAGCATTCCTTAACTTCAAACTCCCATATCTCGCGAACGGATTGACGAACTCGAGAAATTCCTGTTGCACCTGGAAGCAGAAACTCGCCCGATTACAATGGTATGTGTATTTTCCCCTAGGGCATTGTAGTTATTTGTTTCTAGCGTCAGAATTGCGAAAATATTGATGGTTTCTCAACCATTCCTTAACTTCAAACTCCCATGTCTCGCGGACGGATTGACGAACTCGAGAAATTCCTGTTGCATCTGAAAGTAGAGACTCGCCCGATTAGAATGGTGTGTGTACTTTTCCCCTAGGCCATTCCAGTTATTGGTTTCGAGTATCAGACTTGCGAAAATTTTGAGGGTTTCTCAACCGTTCCTTAACTTCAAACTCCCATATCTCGCGAACGGATTGACGAACTCGAGAAATTCCTGTTGCATCTGAAAGTAGAGACTCGCCCGATCAGAATGGTGTGTGTACTTTTCCCCTAGGCCATTCCAGTTATTCGTTTCTAGCATCATAATTGCGAAAATTTCGATGGTTTCTCAACCATTCCTTAACTTCAAACTCCCATATCTCGCGAACGGATTGACGAACTCAAGAAATTCCTGTTGCATCTGAAACAGAAACTCGCCCGATTACAAAGAAATGTTTTTTTCCCCTAGGCCTTTGTAGTAATTGGTTTCGAGTATCAGACTTGCGAAAATTTTGAGGGTTTCTCAACCATTCCTTAACTTCAAACTCCCATATCTCGCGAACGGATTGACGAACTCGAGAAATTCCTGTTGCATCTGAAAGTAGAGACTCGCCCGATTAGAATGGTGTGTGTACTTTTCCCCTAGGCCATTCCAGTTATTCGTTTCTAGCATCAGAATTGCGAAAATTTCGATTGTTTCTCAACCATTCCTTAACTTCAAACTCCCATATCTCGCGAACGGATTGGCGAACTCGAGAAATTCCTGTTGCATCTGAAAGTGGAAACTCGCCCGATTACAAAGGTATGTGCATTTTTCCCCTAGGCCTTTGCTGTTATTGGTTTCGAGTATCAGACTTGCGAAAATTTTGAAGGTTTCTCAACCATTCCCTAACTTCAAACTACCATATCTCGTGAACGGATTGACGAACTCGAGAAATTCCTGTTGCATCTGAAAGTAGAAACACGCACGATTACAAGGGTGTGTGTACTTTTCCCCTAGGCCATTCCAGTTATTGGTTTCGAGTATCAGACTTGCGAAATTTTTGATGGTTTCTCAACCACTCCTTAACTTCAAACTCCCATGTCTCGCGAACGGAATGACGAACTCTAGAAATTCCTGTTGCATCTGAAAGTGGAAACTCGCCCGATTACAATGGTATGTGCATTTTTCCCCTAGGCCTTTGTTGCTATTGGTTTCGAGTATCAGACTTGCGAAAATTTTGATGTTTTCTCAAGCATTCCTTAACTTCAAACTCCCATATCTCGCGAACGGATTGACGAACTCGAGAAATTCCTGTTGCACCTGGAAGCAGAAACTCGCCCGATTACAATGGTATGTGTATTTTCCCCTAGGGCATTGTAGTTATTTGTTTCTAGCGTCAGAATTGCGAAAATATTGATGGTTTCTCAACCATTCCTTAACTTCAAACTCCCATGTCTCGCGGACGGATTGACGAACTCGAGAAATTCCTGTTGCATCTGAAAGTAGAGACTCGCCCGATTAGAATGGTGTGTGTACTTTTCCCCTAGGCCATTCCAGTTATTGGTTTCGAGTATCAGACTTGCGAAAATTTTGAGGGTTTCTCAACCGTTCCTTAACTTCAAACTCCCATATCTCGCGAACGGATTGACGAACTCGAGAAATTCCTGTTGCATCTGAAAGTAGAGACTCGCCCGATTAGAATGGTGTGTGTACTTTTCCCCTAGGCCATTCCAGTTATTGGTTTCGAGTATCAGACTTGCGAAAATTTTGAGGGTTTCTCAACCGTTCCTTAACTTCAAACTCCCATATCTCGCGAACGGATTGACGAACTCGAGAAATTCCTGTTGCATCTGAAATTAGAAACTCGACCGATTAGAATGGTGTGTGTACTTTTCCCCTAGGTCATTCCAGTTATTCGTTTCTAGCATCAGAATTGCGAAAATTTTGATGGTTTCTCAACCATTCCTTAACTTCAAACTCCCATATCTCGCGAACGGATTGACGAACTCAAGAAATTCCTGTTGCATCTGAAAGCAGAAACTCGCCCGATTACAAAGAAATGTTTTTTTCCCCTAGGCCTTTGTAGTAATTGGTTTCGAGTATCAGAATTGCGAGAATTTTTATGGTTTCTCAACCATTCCTTAACTTCAAACTCCCATATCTCGCGAACGGAATGACGAGCTCGAGAAATTCCTGTTGCATCTGAAAGTAGAAACTCGCACGATTACAATGGTGTGTGTACTTTTCCCCTAGGACATTCCAGTTATTGGTTTCGAGTATCAGATTTGCGAAGATTTTGATGGTTTCTCAACCATTCCTTAACTTCAGACTCCCATATCTCGCGAACGGATTGACGAACTCGAGAAATTCCTGTTGCGTCTGAAAGCAGAAACTCGCCCGATTACAACGGTTTGTGTATTTTCCCCTAGGCCATTGTAGTTATTGGTTTCAAGAGTCAGAATTGCGATAATTTTGATGGTTTCTCAACCATTCCTTAAATTCAAACTCCCATATCTCGCGAACGGATTGACGAACTCGAGAAATTCCTGTTGCATCTGAAAGTAGAAACTCGCACGATTACAAGGGTGTGTGTACTTTTCCCCTAGGCCATTCCAGTTATTGGTTTCGAGTATCAGAATTGCGAAAATTTTGATGGTTTCTCAACCATTCCTTAACTTCAAACTCCCATGTCTCGCGAACGGAAGGACGAACTCGAGAAATTCCTGTTGCACCTGAAAGTAGAAACTCGCCCGATTAAAAAGATATGTGCGTTTTTCACCTAGGCCTTTGTAGTTATTGGTTTCGAGTATCAGACTTGCGAAAATTTTGATGGTTGCTCAACCATTCCTTAAATTCAAACTCCCATATCTCGCGAACGGATTGACGAACTCGAGAAATTCCTGTTGCATCTGAAAGTAGAAACTCGCACGATTACAAGGGTGTGTGTATTTTTCCCCTAGGCCATTCCAGTTATTGGTTTCGAGTATCAGAATTGCGAAAATTTTGATGGTTTCTCAACCATTCCTTAACTTCAAACTCCCATGTCTCGCGAACGGAAGGACGAACTCGAGAAATTCCTGTTGCATCTGAAAGTGGAAACTCGCCCGATTACAAAGGTATGTGCATTTTTCCCCTAGGCCTTTGTAGCTATTGGTTTCGTGTATCAGACTTGCGAAAATTTTGATGGTTTCTCAAGCATTCCTTAAGTTCAAACTACCATATCTCGCGAACGGATTGACGAACTCGAGAAATTCCTGTTGCATCTGAAAGCAGAAACTCGCCCGATTACAACGATATGTGTATTTTCCCCTAGGCCATTATAGTTATTGGTTTCAAGCGTCAGAATTGCGATAATTTTGATGGTTTCTCAACCATTCCTTAACTTCAAACTCCAATATCTCGCGAAAGGAATGACGAACTCGAGAAATTCCTGTTGCACCTGAAAGTAGAAACTCGCCCGATTAAAAAGATATGTGCGTTTTTCACCTAGGCCTTTGTAGTTATTGGTTTCGAGTAACAGACTTGCGAAAATTTTGATGGTTGCTCAACCATTCCTTAAATTCAAACTCCCATATCTCGCGAACGGATTGACGAACTCGAGAAATTCCTGTTGCATCTGAAAGTAGAAACTCGCACGATTACAAGGGTGTGTGTACTTTTCCCCTAGGCCATTCCAGTTATTGGTTTCGAGTATCAGAATTGCGAAAATTTTGAGGGTTTCTCAACCATTCCTTAACTTCAAACTCCCATATCTCGCGAACGAATTGACGAACTCGAGAAATTCCTGTTGCATCTGAAAGTAGAGACTCGCCCGATTAGAATGGTGTGTGTACTTTTCCCCTAGGCCATTCCAGTTATTCGTTTCTAGCATCAGAATTGCGAAAATTTCAATGGTTTCTCAACCATTCCTTAACTTCAAACTCCCATATCTCGCGAACGGATCGGCGAACTCGAGAAATTCCTGTTGCATTTGAATGTGGAAACTCGCCCGATTACAAAGGTATGTGTATTTTTCCCCTAGGCCTTTGTAGTTATTGGTTTCGAGTATCAGAATTGCGAGAATTTTTATGGTTTCTCCACCATTCCTTAACTTCAAACACCCATATCTCGCGAACGGAATGACGAGCTCGAGAAATTCCTGTTGCATATGAAAGTAGAAACTCGCACGATTACAAGGGTGTATGTACTTTTCCCCTAGGACATTCCAGTTATTGGTTTCGAGTATCAGAATTGCGAAAATTTTGATGGTTTCTCAACCATTCCTTAACTTCAGACTCCCATATCTCGCGAACGGATTGACGAACTCGAGAAATTCCTGTTGCATCTGAAAGCAGAAACTCGCCCGATTACAACGGTTTGTGTATTTTCCCCTAGGCCATTGTAGTTATTGGTTTCAAGAGTCAGAATTGCGATAATTTTGATGGTTTCTCAACCATTCCTTAACTTCAAACTGCCATATCTCGCGAAAGGAATGACGAACTCGAGAAATTCCTGTTGCACATGAAAGTAGAAACTCGCCCGATTAAAAAGATATGTGCGTTTTTCACCTAGGCCTTTGTAGTTATTGGTTTTGAGTATCAGACTTGCGAAAATTTTGATGGTTTCTCAAGCATTCCTTAAGTTCAAACTCCCATATCTCGCGAACGGATTGACGAACTCGAGAAATTCCTGTTGCATCTGAAAGCAGAAACTCGCCCGATTACAACGGTTTGTGTATTTTCCCCTAGGCCATTGTAGTTATTGGTTTCAAGAGTCAGAATTGCGATAATTTTGATGGTTTCTCAACCATTCCTTAACTTCAAACTGCCATATCTCGCGAAAGGAATGACGAACTCGAGAAATTCCTGTTGCACATGAAAGTAGAAACTCGCCCGATTAAAAAGATATGTGCGTTTTTCACCTAGGCCTTTGTAGTTATTGGTTTTGAGTATCAGACTTGCGAAAATTTTGATGGTTTCTCAAGCATTCCTTAAGTTCAAACTCCCATATCTCGCGAACGGATTGACGAACTCGAGAAATTCCTGTTGCATCTGAAAGCAGAAACTCGCCCGATTACAACGGTATGTGTATTTTCCCCTAGGCCATTGTAGTTATTGGTTTCAAGCGTCAGAATTGCGATAATTTTGATGGTTTCTCAACCATTCCTTAACTTCAAACTCCCATATCTCGCGAAAGGAATGACGAACACGAGAAATTCCTGTTGCATCTGAAAGCAGAAACTCGCCCGATTACAAAGAAATGTTTTTTTCCCCTAGGCCTTTGTAGTTATTGGTTTCGAGTATCAGACTTGCGAAAATTTTGAGGGTTTCTCAACCATTCCTTAACTTCAAACTCCCATATCTCGCGAACGGATTGACGAACTCGAGAAATTCCGGTTGCATCTGAAAGCAGAGACTCGCCCGATTAGAAAGGTGTGTGTACTTTTCCCCTAGACCATTGTAGTTATTGGTTTCAAGCGTCAGAATTGCGATAATTTTGATGGTTTCTCAACCATTCCTTAACTTCAAACTCCCATATCTCGCGAAAGGAATGACGAACTCGAGAAATACCTGTTGCATCTGAAAGCAGAGACTCGCCCGATTAGAATGGTGTGTGTACTTTTCCCCTAGGCCACTCCAGTTATTCGTTTCTAGCATCAGAATTGCGAAAATTTCGATGGTTTTTCAACCATTCCTTAACTTCAAACTCCCATATCTCGCGAACGGATTGGCGAACTCGAGAAATTCCTGTTGCATCTGAAAGTGGAAACTCGCCCGATTACAAAGGTATGTGTATTTTTCCCGTAGGCCTTTGTAGTTATTGGTTTCGAGTATCAGAATTGCGAGAATTTTGATGGTTTCTCAACCATTCCTTAATTTCAAACTCCCATATCTCGCGAACGGAATGACGAACTCGAGAAATTCCTGTTGCATCTGAAAGTAGAAACTCGCGCGATTACAAGGGTGTGTGCGTTTTTCACCTAGGCCTCTGTGGTTATTGGTTTCGAGTATCAGACTTGCGAAAATTTTGATGGTTTCTCAAGCATTCCTTAACTTCAAACTCCCATATCTCGCGAACGGATTGACGAACTCGATTATTCCCTGTTGCATCTGAAAGTAGAAAGTCGACCGATTACAGTGGTGTGTGTGTACTTTTCCCCTAGGCCATTCCAGTTATTCGTTTCTAGCATCAGAATTGCGAAAATTTTGATGGTTTCTCAACCATTCCTTAAGTTCTAACTCCCATATCTCGCGAACGGATTGACGAACTCGAGAAATTCCTGTTGCATCTGAAAGTAGAAACTCGCACGATTACAAGGGTGTGTGTACTTTTCCCCTAGGCCATTCCAGTTATTGGTTTCGAGTATCAGAATTGCGAAAATTTTGATGGTTTCTCAACCATTCCTTAACTTCAAACTCCCACATCTCGCGAACGGATTGACGAACTCGAGAAATTCCTGTTGCATCTGAAAGTGGAAACTCGCCCGATTACAAAGGTATGTGTATTTTTCCCGTAGGCCTTTGTAGTTATTGGTTTCGAGTATCAGAATTGCGAGAATTTTGATGGTTTCTCAACCATTCCTTAATTTCAAACTCCCATATCTCGCGAACGGAATGACGAACTCGAGAAATTCCTGTTGCATCTGAAAGTAGAAACTCGCGCGATTACAAGGGTGTGTGCGTTTTTCACCTAGGCCTCTGTGGTTATTGGTTTTGAGTATCAGACTTGCGAAAATTTTGATGGTTGCTCAACCATTCCTTAAATTCAAACTCCCATATCTCGCGAACGGATTGACGAACTCGAGAAATTCCTGTTGCATCTGAAAGTAGAAACTCGCACGATTACAAGGGTGTGTGTACTTTTCCCCTAGGCCATTCCAGTTATTCGTTTCTGGCATCAGAAATGCGAAAATTTTGATGGTTTCTCAACCATTCCTTAAGTTCTAACTCCCATACCTCGCGAACGGAATGACGAACTCGAGAAATTCCTGTTGCATCTGAAAGTGGAAACTCGCCCGAGTACAATGCTGTGTGTACTTTCCCCCTAGACCACTCCAGTTATTGTTATCGAATATCAGACTTGCGAAAGTTTTGATGGTTTCTCAACCATCTCTTAACTCCCAACTCCGACATTTCGCGAACGGATTGATGAATCCGAATAATTTCTATTGCATCTGAAAGTAGAAACTCTCCCAATTACAACGGTATGTGCATTTTTGCCCGAGGCCATAGGAGTTATTGATTTCGAGTATCACACTTTCGAAAATTTTGATGGATCCTCAAGCATTCCTTAACTTCAAACTCACATATCTCGCGAACGGTTGACGAACTCGAGAAATTTCTGTTGCATCTGAAAGTAGAAACTCGCCCGATTACAATGGTGTCTGTACTTTTCCCCTAGGCCATTCCAGTTATTGGTTTCGAGTATCAGACCAGCGAAAATTTTGATGGTTCCTCAAGCATTCCTTAACTTCAAACGCCCACATCTCGCGAACGGATTGACGAACTCGAGAAATTCCGGTTGCATCTGAAAGCAGAGACTCGCCCGATTGGAATGGTGTGTGTACTTTTCCCCTAGGCCATTCCAGTTATTCGTTTCTAGCATCAGAATTGCGAAAATTTCGATGGTTTCTCAACCATTCCTTAACTTCGAACTCCCACATCTCGCGAACGGATTGACGAACTCGAGAAATTCCTGTTGCATCTGAAAGTAGAAACTCGCGCGATTACAAGGGTGTGTGCGTTTTTCACCTAGGCCTTTGTGGTTATTGGTTTCGAGTATCAGACTTGCGAAAATTTTGAGGGTTTCTCAACCATTCCTTAACTTCAAACACCCATATCTGGCGAACGGATTGACGAACTCGAGAAATTTCTGTTGCATCTGAAAGCAGAGACTCGCCCGATTGGAATGGTGTGTGTACTTTTCCCCTAGGCCATTCCAGTTATTCGTTTCTAGCATCAGAATTGCGAAAATTTCGATGGTTTCTCAACCATTCCTTAACTTCGAACTCCCACATCTCGCGAACGGATTGACGAACTCGAGAAATTCCTGTTGCATCTGAAAGTAGAAACTCGCGCGATTACAAGGGTGTGTGCGTTTTTCACCTAGGCCTTTGTGGTTATTGGTTTCGAGTATCAGACTTGCGAAAATTTTGAGGGTTTCTCAACCATTCCTTAACTTCGAACTCCCATATCTCGCGAACGGATTGACGAACTCGAGAAATTCCTGTTGCATCTGAAAGTGGAAACTCGCCCGATTACAAAGGTATGTGCATTTTTCCCCTAGGCCTTGGTAGCTATTGGTTTCGAGTATCAGACTTGCGAAAATTTTGATAGTTTCTCAAGCATTCCTTAACTTCAAACTCCCATATCTCGCGAACGGATTGACGAACTCGAGAAATTGCTGTTGCATCTGAAAGCAGAAACTCGCCCGACTGCAACGGTATGTGTATTTTCCCCTAGGCCGTTGTAGTTATTGGTTTCAAGCGTCAGAAATGCGATAATTTTGATGGTTTCTCAACCATTCCTTAACTTCAAACTCCCATATATCGCGAACGGATTGACGAACTCGAGAAATTCCTGTTGCATGAGAAAGTAGAAACTCGCCCGATTACAAAGGTATGTGTATTTTTCCCCTAGGCTTTTGTAGTTATTGGTTTCGAGTATCAGACTTTCGAAAATTTTGATGGTTTCTCAACCATTCCTTAACATCAAACTCCCATATCTCGCGAACGGATTGACGAACTCGAGAAATTCCTGTTGCATCTGAAAGTGGAAACTCGCCCGATTACAAAGGTATGTGTATTTTTCCCGTAGGCCTTTGTAGTTATTGGTTTCGAGTATCAGACTTGCGAAAATTTTGATGGTTTCTCAACCATTCCGTATCTTCAAACTCCCATATCTCGCGAACGGGTTGACGAACTCGAGAAATTCCTGTTGCATCTGAAAGTAGAAACTCGCCCGATTACAATGGTGTGTGTACTTTTCCCCTAGGCCATTCCAGTTATTGGTTTCGAGTATCAGACCAGCGAATATTTTGATGGTTTCTCAACCATTCCTTAACATCAAACTCCCATATCTCGCGAACAGATTGACGAACTCGAGAAATTCCTGTTGCATCTGAAAGTGGAAACTCGCCCGATTACAAGGCTATGTGTATTTTTCCCGTAGGCCTTTGTAGTCATTGGTTTCGAGTATCAGACTTGCGAAAATTTTGATCGTTTCTCAAGCATTCCTTAACTTCAAACTCCCATATCTCGCAAACGGATTGACGAACTCGGTTATTTCCTGTTGCATCTGAAAGTAGAAAGTCGACCGATTACAATGGTGTTTGTACTTTTCCCCTAGGCCATTCCAGTTATTCGTTTCTAGCATCAGAATTGCGAAAATTTTGATGGTTTCTCAACCATTCCTTAACTTCAAACTCCCATATCTCGCGAACGGATTGACGAACTCGAGAAATTTCTGTTGCATCTGAAAGCAGAAACTCGCCCGAGTACAATGGCGAGTGTATCTTTCCCCTAGGCCATTCCAGTTATTGGTTTCGACTATCAGACCAGCGAAAATTTTGATGGTGTCGCAACCGTTCCTTGACTTCAAACTCCCATATCTCGCGAACGGATTGCCGAACTCGAGAAATTCCTGTTGCATGTGAAAGTAGAAACACGCCCGATTACAACGGTGTGTATATTTTTCCCCTAGGGCTTTGTAGTTATTGGTTTCGATTATCAGACTTGCGAAAATTTTGATGGTTTCTCAACCATTCCGTAAATTCACACTTCCATATCTCGCGAACGGATTGACGAACTCGAGAAATTCCTGTTGCATGAGAAAGTAGAAACTCGCCCGATTACAAAGGTATGTGTATTTTTCCCCTAGGCTTTTGTAGTTATTGGTTTCGAGTATCAGACTTTCGAAAATTTTGATGGTTTCTCAACCATTCCTTAACATCAAACTCCCATATCTCGCGAACGGATTGACGAACTCGAGAAATTCCTGTTGCATCTGAAAGTGGAAACTCGCCCGATTACAAAGGTATGTGTATTTTTCCCGTAGGCCTTTGTAGTTATTGGTTTCGAGTATCAGACTTGCGAAAATTTTGATGGTTTCTCAACCATTCCGTATTTTCAAACTCCCATATCTCGCGAACGGGTTGACGAACTCGAGAAATTCCTGTTGCATCTGAAAGTAGAAACTCGCCCGATTACAAAGGTATGTGTACTTTTCCCCTAGGCCATTCCAGTTATTGGTTTCGAGTATCAGACCTGCGAATATTTTGATGGTTTCTCAACCATTCCTTAACATCAAACTCCCATATCTCGCGAACAGATTGACGAACTCGAGAAATTCCTGTTGCATCTGAAAGTGGAAACTCGCCCGATTACAAAGGTATGTGTACTTTTCCCGTAGGCCTTTGTAGTTATTGGTTTCGAGTATCAGACTTGCGAAAATTTTGATCGTTCCTCAACCATTCCTATACTTCAATCTCCCATTTTTTGCGACCGGATTGACGAATTCGAGAAATTCCTGTTGCATGTGAAAGTAGAAACTCGCCCGATTACAACGGTACGTGTATTTTTCCCCTAGGACTTTGTAGTTATTGGTTTCGAGTATCAGACTTTCGAAAATTTTGATGGTTTCTCAAGCATTCCTTAACGTCAAACTCCCATATCTCGCGTACGGATTGACGAACTCGAGAAATTCCTCTTGCATCTGAAAGTGGAAACTCTCCCACTTACAACGGTATGTGTGTTTTTCCCCTGGGCCATTGTAGTCATTGGTTTCGAGTATCAGACTTGCGAAAATTTTGATCGTTCCTCAACCATTCCTATACTTCAATCTCCCATTTTTTGCGACCGGATTGACGAATTCGAGAAATTCCTGTTGCATGTGAAAGTAGAAACTCGCCCGATTACAAAGGTATGTGTACTTTTCCCCTAGGCCATTCCAGTTATTGGTTTCGAGTATCAGACCAGCGAATATTTTGGTGGTTCCTCAACCATTCCTTAACTTCAAACTCCCATATATCGCGAACGGATTGACGAATTCGAGAAATTCCTGTTGTATCTGAAAGTGGAAACTCGCCCGATTACAATGCTGTGTGTACTTTTCCCCTAGACCACTCCAGTTGTTGTTATCGAATATCAGACTTGCGAAAATTTTGATGGTTTCTCAACCATCTCTTAACTCCAAACTCCGATATTTCGCGAACGGATTGACGAACTCGAGAAATTCCTGTTGCATCTGAAAGTAGAAACTCGCCCGATTACAATGGTGTGTATACTTTTCCCCTAGGCCATTCCAGTTATTGGTTTCGAGTATCAGACCACCGAAAATTTTGATGGTTTCTCAACCATTCCTTAACATCAAACTCCCATATCTCGCGAACGGATTGACGAACTCGAGAAATTCCTGTTTCGTCTGAAAGTGGAAACTCGCCCGATTACAAAGGTATGTGTATTTTTCCCCTAGGCCTTTGTAGTCATTGGTTTCGAGTATCAGACTTGCGAAAATTTTGATCGTTTCTCAAGCATTCCTTAACTTCAAACTCCCATATCTCGCAAACGGATTGACGAACTCGGTTATTTCCTGTTGCATCTGAAAGTAGAAAGTCGACCGATTACAATGGTGTTTGTACTTTTCCCCTAGGCCATTCCAGTTATTCGTTTCTAGCATCAGAATTGCGAAAATTTTGATGGTTTCTCAACCATTCCTTAACTTCAAACTCCCATATCTCGCGAACGGATTGACGAACTCGAGAAATTCCTGTTGCATCTGAAAGTAGAATCTCGCCCGATTACAATGGTGTGTGTACTTTTCCCCTAGGCCATTCCAGTTATTGGTTTCATTAACGTCTTTACGCTCTCACACGCCTTACAAGAATCTTGTTTTCTACTTGTTCTCACATCTTAAATAATTATTCTAAGTTCGCAGCCAATTAGCTCGGCGTTACTCGCGGTAAGTGATACTTCGTCGCGAGTAATACCGATTACCAGGTCTCACCACGTGGAGGTTGCTGCGAGCGGAGACCCGGAGAGAGATAGATGGAATCAAAGTTCCATCGATCTACCTGGACACGCGATACAAACGAAGATACTAAGCCAAAGAAATGGAAAGAATCAATTTTCCTTCGATCTCCTTGTTTAGTTCTGCCAAGCAATTACATTATGGAAAAATTAGGCAAAATTGGGAAAGACGCTACACGAACCGTGCAGTTGGTCCTACTAGGTCTATCCCGTTTCCCCTCCATGGTTCCGACTCCAGAGAAAACGAACGACGCCTACCACTCCCCTAGAGGTGTGCCCCGTTTCTCCATCTTTACGACGAGAGGGTCTTATTTTGGAGACTTTCGCATGGACCGGCAAAAATGCCTGCTCCTGTGGTCGCAACATGCCCCCTCTGGAAGCGGACACACCGGAAGAGACGGCGATAGACCGTTCGGACACTTACACGGCCGGCCACTTGCTTGTACAAGAAGCAGTGGTGACCGGACCGAGGGACGAGGAAGCGAGCAAAATTAAGCTACAGATTGAATAATTGCTTGGCAGATCACAGCCTTAAAACTGACTTATTCTAACTGCAGAGATGGACGGAATCAATGTTCCTTTGATCTCCTCGTTTAATTCTGCCAAGCAATTACATTATGGAAAAATTAGGCGAAATTGGGAAATACGCGACAAGAACCGTGGAGTTGCTCCTACTAGGTCGGTCCCGTTTCCCCTCAGTGGGCCCGATTAAAGAGGAAATGCACGACGCCGTCCACTCATATAGAGTGCCCCGTTTCTCCCAACTCCGCGTCAGGAACCACGCAAAGCGTGGACCTGACTCACGGAGGATGACAAAGAGAGGGTCTTGTGGCACAAGGACTTCCGCAGGGACCGGTGCGAACACCTGCCCCTGTGTTCGCAGCATATTCTCTCTCAAAGCGGACGCACCAGAAGAGACAGCGATCGAGCGTTCGGTCCACCTCCACGGCCGGTCACTTGCTTATGCAACAAGCAGAGGTGGCCGGACTGAGATACGAGCAAGCGAGCAAAAAGAAGTTAAAGATTGGATAATTGCTCGGCAGATCACAGGTACTCGTACATGGTAACCTTAAAACTAACTTAGTCTATACTTAGAATTAACAGTCCTGCGGAGGATGCAATACATCAGTCCTCTTCGTTCTTCGTTCTTCGTTTTCCGATACATCTAAGAGAATGTATCTAAGAGAAACCTAAGAGAAACCTAAAGTCATGGCATAATAGAAAATAGAAATGAATTTGGTTAGTGGAAAAAAATAAACATGTCAAAACAAGTAGAAATTAAAATCAGAGTACAAATGAAATGAATTAGACAAAGAAACAGTTAGAAAAAAAAAGAAAGGATTGAGAGAGTGGTCGCCAGTACTGACCACCGCTTACCGGCGGCCAGTACCGGTTACCATGGTGAGGGGTCCCCCTTCCATAAACCTAAAACGAAGAGATGCGTCCACCTCGGAGGCTTCGGGAACAATGAAATTTTAAACAACCGGGGGCTCCTTATATACCCTCCCCAAGGTGACTTACCGTTTCTTCCATTGTCTTTGTTCGATCTAATCGAAATCTTCGAAGGCGAACGGTTTCGGTGAATGTTTGTTCATTTCCGCGATTGTTACTAACATTTATGGATGTTTCCAATATTGATCGAACAATGTGCATCTTATTTATGTATTGCAATTAATTAAGAAACTTATAGAAATTGATTTTGATCGAGACTCGATGTTAAAACGTGTTTCGTAAAGTTTCAAAGCATGGACAGTAACAATTGTTCATTAAATACATTAATTTAACATTTGTTTAATTCTTATAATTTACACAATACGCGTAGAAGTGGTATTTTTTACATAAAAGTGCCGAAATTCAATTAATCGCTTTTTTAGATAGAAAAATCATCGCGATGAAGACTTGTGAATCGATAATCGATACCTGTAGCCTTGAAAATGTCAGTTGGATCTCAGCGAAAAATTCCTTCGCGGACAAAGAATATTTCAACGAAATGATATTTTAAGCCATTATTTATACTAGGAAATAGTTAATAATTGTTCAAACTATGGTCCTACGACGGTTATTAATAATTATGATAAATAAACATCAAGATATTGCAAAATCTGCGAAGGCGAACGGTTTCTGTGAATGTTTCTTCCTATATGCGATTGTTATTAACTTTTTCGCGTGCTCCCAATATTAATCGAACAATGTACATCTTATCTATGCATTACAAATGATTAAGTAACTTATAGAAATTGATTTTGATCGAGATTCGAAGTGAAAACGTGTTTCGTAAAGATTTAATGCATAGAAAGTAGTAATTGTCTATTTGGTACATTAATTTAACATTTATTTAATTCTTATAATTTACACAATACGTGCAGAAGTTGCATTTTTTACTTAAAAGTGTCACAATTCAATTAATCGCTTTTCTAAATAGAAAAATTATCGTGATGAACACTTGTGAATCGATCATCGATACCTGTAACATTGAGAATATCAGTTGGATCTCAACGAAAAATTCCTTCGTGAACAAAGAATATTTTAACGAAATGATATTTTAAGCCATTATTTATACTAGGACATTGTTAATAATTGTTTAAACTATGGTCCAACGACGGTTGTTAATGATTATAATAAATAAACATCAAGATATTGCAAAATCTATGAAGGAGAACGGTTTTGGTAAATGTTTTTTCATTTCCGTGATTGTTATTAACATTTACGCACGTTCCGAATATTAACATTACAATGTGCATCTTGTTTGTGCATTATAAGTCATTAATTACTTTACAAATATTAATTTCGATCGAAAATCGAGAAACATATGAATACCACGTTTTACTTCAATTCTCGATGAAATTTAATTTCTATAGGCAAATCAATAATTTACAATGCATAACTAAGATGCATTCTCTCACATAAATGTTCGAAACATGCATAAATGTTAATAACAATCGCGTGGATGAACAACAATTCACTGAAACCGTTCCCCTTCGCAGATTTCGCAATATCTTGATGTTCATTCATCAGAATTATTAACAACCGTCGTAGCACCATGGTATAAAAAATTATTAACAATGTCCTGGTATAAATAATGGATTAAAACATTATTTTTCATAGAAGTATTTTTCATTCGCGAAATCGTGGCACTTCCTCGCATATCATATACTCCTGACAACAAGAGTCCCAACATTGAACATTTTCTACAATTTATGTCTGAATTTCATCCTTTGGTATGAGGAAAACACTGTCGCCAAGGAAGTATGCATTTCGATTTCTCAAGTACTAATCAAATGTTACATCGATATATCTAATAGACAATTATTACTTTCCATATTTTAAAACTTTAAGAAACACCTCTTTACTTCGGAGCTCGATCAAAATTAATTTCTATAAGTTTCTTAATCATTTGTGATGCATAAATAATATTCACATTGTTCAATTAATATTGGGAGCACATATAAATGTTACTAACAATTGCGGAAATGGACAAACATTCACCGAAACCGTTCGCCTTCGCAAATTTAGCAATATCTTGACGTTTATTTATCATAATTATTAACAAGCGTCGTGGGACCGTAGATTAAACAATTATTAACATTGTTTTAGCATAAATAATGGCTTGAAAGTCATCACTTTCTGGAAATATTTGTTAGATTGAACAAAGACAATCGAAGTAACCGTGCGATAAAATAAATGAATATTTCTCTACATATCGAAATTATAGTCTGTATATATGCAAAT
The DNA here is from genome assembly GCF_051014685.1 of Ptiloglossa arizonensis. NCBI lineage: Eukaryota > Metazoa > Arthropoda > Insecta > Hymenoptera > Colletidae > Ptiloglossa > Ptiloglossa arizonensis. The sequence continues at coordinate 1,068,919 of NW_027478442.1, read as the reverse complement.
ATATATTCTGAACGCTCCGTGACACACATATGTCACACGGCAATGAAGTGGGTTGCCATCTACTAGAGAATAGGTAAACTACACTTAAAGTGTGAAAACACCTGGCGGAGAAACGCTCAAGTTTGTTGAGGAATTGTTCTTATTTCCACCAATAGATAGCGCCACGAGCATAAATTTACCGACATTAAAGATATGTAATCCCATTTGTATAATATTCCCTACCGTGCGATAAAATAAATAAATATTTCTCTACATATCGAAATTATTGTTTGTGATGCATGCAAATATGATCTGAAATTCCAAACATTTGCAACGTGGTAATTATATGGGTTGCCGTCTCTTGGAGAACATATTTGTTAACTTTCGCGATTGTTACTAACATATATGCATGTTCCCAATATTAATCGAACAATATGTATCCTATTTATGCATGGTAAATGATTATACTTATAGAAATTGATTTTGATCGAGATTCAAAGTAAAAACTTGTTTCGTAAAGTTTGAAAGCAAGGAAAGGAATAATTGTCTATTTAGTGCAATAGTTTAGCATTTATTTAATTCTCATAATTTACACAATACGCGTAGAATTTGTATTTCTTACTCAAACGTGCTGAATTTCGATTAATCGCTTTTCTATGTAGAAAAATCATCATGATAAACAGTTGTGAGTCGATAATCGATTTGTGTAGCCATGATTTCGAGGTATCAAAGATTTTGTTAAATGTATAAAGGAAGGCTAGAATGCAGAGAAATTTCATTACGCTGATTTCGTTTAACTTTACATTTATTCGAAAGATGATACATACGAAACTTTGTACAAAAATATTTATTTATTTTATTGCACGGTAGGGAATACCATACAAATGGAAATACTTATCTGTAATGTCGGTAAATTATGCATGTGGCGCTATCTATTGGTGGAAATAACAAGAATTCCTCAACAAACTTGAGCGTTTCTCCGCCAGGTGTTTTCACACCTTAAGTGTAGTTTACCTATTCTCTAGTAGATGGCAAACCCACTTCATTGCCGTGTGTCATATGTGTATCACTGAGCGTTCGGAATATACATGCATATATACAAACTATTTTTTCGATATGTAGAAAAATATTCATTTATTTTATCGCACGGTTACTTCGATTGTCTTTGTTCGATCTAACAAATATTTCCAGAAAGTAATGACTTTCAAGCCATTATTTATACTAGAACATTGTTAATAATTGTCTAAAGTATGGTCCTATGACGGTTGTTAATAAATATGATAAATAAACATCGAGATATTGCAAAATCTGCGAAGACGAACGGTTTCGGTGAATGTTTGTTCATTTCCGCGATTGTTACTAACATTTATGCATGTTCTCAATATTAATTGAACAATGTGCATCTTATTTATGCATTAAAAGTGATTAAGTAACTTAAAGAAATTGTTTTTGATCGAGATTTATAGTAAAACGTGTTTCGGAAAGTTTTAAAGCATGGAAAGTAACAATTGTTTATTAGATACATTAATTTAACATTTGTTTAATTTTTATAATTTACACAATACGCGTAGAAGTTTCATTTTTTACTCCAAAGCGGCGAAATTCAATTAATCGCTTTTCTGAATAGAACAATCTTCGCGATGATCGATACGTGTAGCCTTGAGAATGTCGGTTGCATCTCAATGTAAAATTCCTTCCTGAACAAAGAATATTTCAACGAAATGATATTTTAAACCATTATTTATACTAGGAAATTGTTAATAATGGTTTAATCTACAATCCTACAATGATTGTTAATAAATATGATAAATGAACGTCAGGATATTGCGAAATCTGCGAAGGCGAACGGTTTCGGTGAATGTTTGTTCATTTCCGCGATTGTTACTAACATTTATACATATTCCGAACATTTATCTTACAATATGCATCTTATTTATGCATTAAATATGATTGATTCGCCTACAGCAATTAATTTTGACCGAGATTCTAGGTATAAACGTGTTCCTTAATGTTTCAAAGCATGGAAAGTAACAATTGTTTATTAGATACATTAATTTAACATTTGTTTCGTTCTTATAATTTTCGGATTATGCGTGGAAGCTGTATTCTTGATGTAAAAGCGTCGAAATTCAATTAATCGCTTTTCTAGATAGAAAAACCATCGTGATAGACGTTTGTGAATCGATAAACATTTCCAGCCTTGACAATGTCGGTTTGATCTCAATAAGAACAATTCCATCGCGAACAAAGAATATTTCAACGAAATGATATTTTAAGCCATTATTTATACTAGGAAATTGTTCATAATTATTTAATCTACGGTCCTACGACGGTTGTTAATAATTATGATAAACAAACATCAAGATATTGCGAAATCTGGGAAGACGAATTGCTTTAGCGAATGTTTATGTCTCTAGGCGATTGTTAGAAACATTTTTCCACGTTACGAACTTTTATGTTACAGTATGTGAATTAAATTTTATCGGAAAATTTAACGAAGAGTTTGGTATACATATATTTCTCCATTTTTTATGAAAATTAACATTTGTAAACTAATTAATGGTTTGCACTGTAAAAGTTGGGAATATGAATGTTACAAAATGCATTTTCTTTTGCATTGTAAATGAATAATTTGCTTATAAAGATTAATTTAGGTTGCAAATCGAGAAATATATGAATATCAATATTTTGCTTTCATTTTCGAAATCAATTAATTTCTGAAAACTAACTAATGATTTATGATACCTAAATAAGATGCATATTGTTCGATCAATATTGGGAACATGCATAAATGTTAATAACAATCGCGGAAATGAACAAACATTAACCGAAACCGTCCGCCTTCGAAGATTTCGCAATATCTCGATGTTTATTTAACATATTTATTATCAACCGTCGTAGGACTGTAGATTAAACAATTATTAACAATGTTCTAGTATAAATAATGGCTTAAAATATCATTTCGTTGAAATATTCTTTGTTCGCGAAGGAATTTTTCGCTGAGATCCAACTGACATTTTCAAGGCTACAGGTATCGATTATCGATTCACAAGTCTTCATCGCGATGATTTTTCTATCTAAAAAAGCGATTAATTGAATTTCGGCACTTTTATGTAAAAAACACAACTTCTACGCGTGTTGTGTAAATTATAAGAATTAAACAAATGTTAACTTAATGCATTTAATGAACAATTGTTACTTTCCATGCTTAAAAACTTTACGAAACACGTTTTAACATCGAGTCTCGATCAAAATCAATTTCTATAAGTTTCTTAATTAATTGCAATACATAAAAAAGATGCACATTGTTCGATCAATATTGGGAACATGTATAAATGTTAGTAACAATCGCGGAAATGAACAAACATTCACCGAAACCGTTCGCCTTCGAAAATTTCGATTAGATCGAACAAAGACAATGGAAGAACCGGTAAGTGACTTTACGGAGGGTATATAAGGAGCCCCCGGTTCTTTAAAATTTCATTCTTCCTGGAGCCTCGGAGGTGGATGGATCTCTTCGTTTTAGGTTTATGGAAGGGGGACCCCCACCTTGGTAACCGGTACTGGCCGCCGGTAGGCGGTGGTCAGTACTGGCGACCATTCTCTCAATCCTTTCTTTGGTTTTTAATTGTTTCTTTCTGTAATTTATTTTATTTGTTCTCTGATTTTACTTTGTACTTGTTTTTCCATGTTTATTTTTTTGTCAATCTTGCCTTTATTTCCTTTGTTACTGAATGACTGTATTTAATCACTAACCAACTTCATTTCTATTTTCTATCATTTTTTTATCATGCCTTGACTTTAGGTTTCTCTTAGGTAGGCACACCGGAGAACGAAGAACGAAGAACGAAGAACGAAGAATGAAGAACGAAGAACGAAGAACGAAGAACGAAGAACGAAGAACGAAGAACGAAGGACGAAGAACGAAGAACGAAGAACGAAGAACGAAGAACGAAGAACGAAGAACGAAGAACGAAGAACGAAGAACGAAGAACGAAGAACGAAGAACGAAGAACGAAGAACGAAGAACGAAGAACGAAGAACGAAGAACGAAGAACGAAGAGGACACTATCGTCGCAACCCCCGTGGGATCTTTAGTTAAGCTTGGAATAAGTTAATTTTAAGGCCATCGTGTACAAATATCTGTTATCTGTCAAGCAATTATCCAATCTTTAGCTTATTTCTGCTCGCTTCCTCGTTCTTCAGCCCGGTCATCACTGCTTGTTGCATTAGCAAGTGACCGGCCGTGTAGGTGGTCCGAACGGTCGATCGCCGTCTCTTCTGGTGCGTCCGCTTCCAGAGAGAACATGCTGCGACCACAGGGGCAGGTGTTCGCATCGGTCCCTGTGGAAGCCCTGTGCCATAAGACCCTCTCTTCGTCATCCTCCGTGAGTCAGGTCCACGCTTTGCGTGGTTCCTGACGCGGAGTTGGGAGAAACGGGGCACTCTATATGAGTGGACGGCGTCGTGCATTTCCTCTTTAATCGGGCCCACTGAGGGGAAACGGGACCGACCTAGTAGGACCAACTGCACGGTTCGTGTCGCGTCTTTTCCAATTTTGCCTAATTTTTCCATAATGTAATTGCTTGGCAGAACTAAACGAGGAGATCGAAGGAACATTGATTCCTTCCATCTCTTTGGTTTAGTATCTTCGTTTGTATCGGGTGTCGAGGGAGATCGATGGAACTTTGATTCCATCTATCTCTCTCCGGGTCTCCGCTCGCAGCAACCTCCACGTGGTGAGACCTGGTAATCGGTATTACTCGCGACGAACAGTAATTATTCGTCGTGGGTAGTACCGAGCTAATCGGCTGCGAGTTTAGAATAGTAATTTTTACGGTACAGTAAAGTACTTTACGGTACAGTACTTTCAACAAGTTCAATTGATGTATTGAAATAAAATCAATTTCACTGACAGCAGAAACTTTATTTTTGTCCATTATTTGTTTCCATTTCATTAACCCGATCCTATCAAACTGCTAAAACTACTTAAAACTATATGTCCTCAACTATCATGTTCTCCTGATACAAAGAAAATCGGGATCCATGATTCAGAAATTCGTTCGAAAGTACAACAAAATTTCGATTCGCGGAAATTCTTGGAATTTGACGTCAATTCTAAGAATCCGCGAAATCGTGCCACTTCTTCGCATATCGTACACTGACACCAAGAGTCCCAAAATCAAACATTTTCTAAAATTTTTTCCTGAATTTCAACCTTTGGTATCAGGAAAATACCACAAATTTCGATTCTTCAAGTATTAGTCAAATGTTAAATTGATATATCTCATAGACAATTATTACTTTCCATGTTTTAAAACTTTAAGAAACATCTCTTTACTTTGAAGTACGATCAAAATTATTATAATCATTTAATCTAAACGGAGAAACGGAGAAACGGAGAAACGGAGAAACGGAGAAACGGAGAAACGGAGAAAAGGAGAAACGGAGAAACGGAGAAACGGAGAAACGGAGAAACGGAGAAAAGGAGAAACGGAGAAACGGAAAAACGGAGAAACGGAGAAACGGAGAAACGGAGAAACGGAGAAACGGAGAAACGGAGAAACGGAGAAACGGAGAAACGGAGAAACGGAGAAACGGAGAAACGGAGAAACGGAGAAACGAAGAAACGAAGGAAGAAACGGAGAAACGAAGAAAGAAACGGAGAAACGAAGAAAGAAACGGAGAAGCGAAGAAAGACACGAAGAAACGAAGAAAGAAACGGAGAAACGAAGAACGGAATGAAGAATAGAAGAAAGAAATGGAGAATCGAAGAAAGAAACGGAAAATCGAAGAAAGAAACGGAGAAACGAAGAAATAAACGGAGAAACGAAGAAAGAAATGGAGGAACGAACAAAGAAACGGTGAAACGGAGAAACGGAGAAACGAAGAAAGAAATGGAGGAACGAACAAAGAAACGGTGAAACGGAGAAACGGAGAAACGGAGAAACTGAGAAACCGAGAAACGGAGAAACGGAGAAACAGAGAAACCGAGAAACGGAGAAACCGAGAAACGGAGCACCGGAGAAACGGAGGAACGGAGAAACGGAGAAACGGAGAAACGGAGAAACGGAGAAACGGAGAAACGAAGAAACGAAGGAAGAAACGAAGAAAGAAACGGAGAAACGAAGAAAGAAACGGAGAAGCGAAGAAAGAAACGGAGAAACGAAGAAAGAAACGGAGAAACGGAGAAATAAATGGAGAAACGAAGAAATAAACGGAGAAACGAAGAAAGAAACGGAGAAACGAAGAAAGAAACGGAGAAACGAAGAAGGAAACGTAGAAAGAAACGGAGAAACGAAGAAAGAAACGGAGAAACGATGAAAGAAATGAAGAAACGAAGAAAGAAACGAAGAAACGAACAAAGAAACGGAGAAACTAACAAAGAAACGGAGAAACGAACAAAGAAACTGAGAAACGAACAAAGAAACGGAGACACGGAGAAATAAATGGAGAAACGAAGAAATAAACGGAGAAACGAAGAAAGAAATGGAGGAACGAACAAAGAGACGGTGAAACGGAGAAACGGAGAAACGGAGAAACTGAGAAACCGAGAAAGGGAGAAACGGAGAAACAGAGAAACCGAGAAACGGAGAAACGGAGAAACGGAGAAACGGAGAAACGGAAAAACGGAAAAACGGAGAAACGGAGAAACGGAGAAACGGAGAAACGGAGAAACGGAGAAACGGAGAAACGGAGAAACGGAGAAACGGAGAAACGGAGAAACGGAGAAACGGAGAAACGGAGAAACGGAGAAACGAAGAAACGAAGGGAGAAACGGAGAAACGAAGAAACGAAGGAAGAAACGGAGAAACGAAGAAAGAATCGGAGAAACGAAGAAAAAAATGGAGGAACGAACAAAGAAACGGTGAAACGGAGAAACGGAGAAACGGAGAAACTGAGAAACCGAGAAACGGAGAAACGGAGAAACAGAGAAACCGAGAAACGGAGAAACCGAGAAACGGAGCACCGGAGAAACGGAGGAACGGAGAAACGGAGAAACCGAGAAACGGAGAAACGGAGAAACGAAGAAACGAAGGAAGAAACGAAGAAACGAAGAAAGAAACGGAGAAACGAAGAAAGAAACGGAGAAGCGAAGAAAGAAACGGAGAAACGAAGAAAGAAACGGAGAAACGGAGAAATAAATGGAGAAACGAAGAAATAAACGGAGAAACGAAGAAAGAAACGGAGAAACGAAGACAGAAACGGAGAAACGAAGAAGGAAACGTAGAAAGAAACGGAGAAACGAAGAAAGAAACGGAGAAACGATGAAAGAAACGAAGAAACGAAGAAAGAAACGAAGAAACGAACAAAGAAACGGAGAAACTAACAAAGAAACGGAGAAACGAACAAAGAAACTGAGAAACGAACAAAGAAACGGAGACACGGAGAAATAAATGGAGAAACGAAGAAATAAACGGAGAAACGAAGAATGAAACGGAGAATCGGAGAAACGGAGAAACGGAGAAACCGAGAAACGGAAAAACGGAGAAACGGAGAAACGGAGAAACGGAGAAACCGAGAAACGGAGAAACGGAGAGATGGAGAAACGGAAAAACTGAGAAACGGAAGAACGGATCAGTTCCTATTTCTTTAAATTTAATTGGGGAGGTATTTTTATTCATTAATTTAATTATTTTGTTGAAAATGTTAGTAATTTTATTTTTATTTATGTGTTTTTTAATTTTTTACATTCAATATATATATATTTATTTATATTTTTCATGGGAAAGGTAATTATTTTTACAAGTATATAAATAACTATTCAGTATTTAATTGTATAATAGTTTTAATACATTGAATCCCTTTAAATTTTATATTTTTCGAAGGAAATTAAAATGATAGAATTTAATAATGGGATATCAAATGGATTTAGTATTTTAATTGATATAGGGGGTCAATTTATACCTAGTTCAATTCTTGGGGAAATTGAGTTATGAATATATGTCCAAAAAAAAGAAATAAAGAAAACTAGTTCAGAAATAATAAATAATAATATACTTATTTTTAATATAGAATGAATTGATTGAGAGTGAAATCCTTGAAATGTTCTTTCTCGAATGGTATCACGTCATCATAATGATAAGCAAGTAATTAATATAAATGGATTTGTTACTAATAGGGTAAAAAGTTTTGAATTTGTGAATAAAATTAATCTTATAAATAAATTTATAATATTTATAGAAGTAATTAAAGGTCATGGTCTTGGGGTAACTATGTGGTAAGGATGCGTAAATATTTTCATAATTTGATTCATTAAAATATAGGGTTAATAAAATAATAAATACGTATATTTGAATTAAGGAGACTGAAATTTCTAAAATAAATAATATGTTTTGAATTAAAATTGTAAAAGGTATCCAAATTAGAAATTTTCTAACAGTTGAGCCTAATAAAGATAGTAGAAGATGCCCTGCTAGTATATTAGCTGTTAATCGAATAGTTAATGTTCAGGGTCGAATAATGTTTCTAATTGTTTCAATTAATACTATAAAATTTATTAATATAAAGGGGGCATTTCTTGGTACTAGATGAATAAATATTTTTTTAGCATTGATAGTCCACCCAAAAATTATAAATCTAATTCATATAAATAATGATATAGATAAATTAATTGATACATGTCTTGAAGGGGTAAAAATGTATGGGAATAATCCTAAAAAATTAGAAAATAGGATTATAAATATAAGTCTGTTAAAGATTAGTAAATTTTTAGTAAAGTTTTTTTTTGTCAAGATTTTAAATTCTGAGTGTAAAAATTTTAAATATATGTTTCAAAATGTTTGATATCGTGAATTTAGAACTCAAAATTTTATTGGGATAAAAATGAATGGCAGTGTAAGTCTAAATCAATTTAATGATAAATTATTTCTTGTCGATGGGTCAAAAATAGAAAATAAGTTTGATATCATTTATCATATATTTGTTCAATTATTCAGGTAAAATTTTTTTATTGTCAATAATTTTATTTTATTAATGTTGATAAAATAAATATTTGAAAGTATAATAATTAATAAGATTAGAATAGTTAAATATAAAGATGATCAGTGAAGGGGTATTATTTGAGGGATGAAATGTATATATATTTTCATAAGAAGGTAAGTTTTTAATTTGATTAAAAATCAAATTATATTTATTTTATTTTATGACAAAAATATTATTTTGTAATAATTTTAAAATGACATTTTAATGTTATAGATTTAAGTAATTTTTATTAGGTTTATTTAATCATTAGAAGTAATTTATTACTATAATTTGATTTAAAATATCAATTCTTTTGTCAGACATCTAATGATTTGATTTAATTAAATATTATATGAGTAGGTTAAAATTTAATTTTGGTTGTTAATTCAATTAATAAAGTTTGAATAATTAGTTCTTTCCACAACAATTGGCATAAATCTGTGATTAGCTCCGCAGATTTCAGAACATTGTCCGAAAAATACTCCAGGTCGATTAGTAATTAAATTTATTTGGTTAATTCGCCCTGGTACTGAGTCTATTTTTAAGCCTAAAGACGGAACAGTTCAAGAGTGAATTACGTCGTTTGATGTTGTTAATATTCGAATTAGTGTATTAGATGGAATAATTATTCGATTATCTACGTCTAGGAGACGAAAAATGTAAATATTATTTAAATCTTTATCTATATAGGAGTCAAAATTTAAATTATTAAATTCTGGGTATTCATAGGATCAATATTATTGGTGCCCAATTGATTTGATTGTTAAGTATACGGGTATTCATAGTTCATCAATAAAATATAGGGTTTTTAAAGAAGGAAGTGCAATTACTCCTAAAATTATTATTGGGAGTAAAGTTCATACAATTTCAATATGATGATTTTTAAGTAAAAATCGATTGATAAATTTATTAGTAAAAATATCTAATATAATTATTAGAGTTAATGAAGAGATTATAATTATTATAATTATTGTGAAGTTGTGAAAAAGATTTAAATTATCGGCATATGGCGAATTGGGGTCTTGGAAATTAATTATTTTTCAATGGGACATTTTCAATAAAAATTTTAAATTTTATAAATGAATCTTAAATTCATGCACTAATCTGCCATATTAAGATTTGTTTTTAATAATTAGAGGAATAGAGAGGAATGAGTGGTCTTTTGGGGAAAAGTTTTGGGGTCATTCTAGTGATGATTGATTAAATTTAAATATAGCTAGACGTTTAGTTATAAATCTCTCCAATATAATAAACAAGAATAAAATTATTCTTTTGAATGAAATTATTGAGCCAATAGATGATAATAAATTTTCACAGTAGTAGGAATCCGGGTAATCTGAATAACGTCGAGGTATTCCTATCATTCCTAAAAAATGCTGAAGGAAAAAAGTTATATTTACCCCAATAAATATTATACAAAATTGAGTTTTAAGATAAAATTGATTTAGGGTAAATCCTGTGAATAAAGGGAATCAATGAATTAATGAAGCAATAATAGAAAATACTGCTCCTATTGACAGTACATAGTGGAAATGAGAGACAACATAGTATGTATCATGTAGTATAATATCAATAGATGAGTTTGATAATATAATTTCTGTTAATCCTCCTATTGTAAATAATAAAATATAGCCAAATTATCAAATAATAGAAGAATTAATAATAAGTTTTGACTCGTAGTACGTAGCTAGTCATCTAAATACTTTGATTCCTGTGGGAATTGCAATGATTATAGTTGCCGAAGTGAAATAAGCTCGTGTGTCTACATCTAAGCCTACTGTGAATATGTGATGTGTTCACACAATAAATCCTAGAAATCCAATTCCGAGTATTGCATAAACTATCCCTAGGTTCCCAAAAGTTTCCTTTTTCCCTCTTTCATTGAAAATGATATGGGAGATTAATCCAAACCCGGGTAAAATTAAAATATAGGCTTCAGGATGCTCAAAAAATCAAAATAAATGTTGAAATAAATTTGGGTCCCCTCCCCCAGTAGGATCAAAGAAGGAAGTATTTAAATTTCGGTCTGTTAATAACATAGTAATAGCTCCGGCTAATACAGGTAGTGAGAGAGGAAGCAAAATTGTAGTAATTAATACTGACCAAGCAAATAAGGATATTTGATCGAATTTTAAAGCATTATTTTTTATTTTAAGAATTGTAACGATAAAATTAATTGATCCTATAATTGAAGAGACATCTGCAATATGCAAAGAAAACATTGTTAAGTCTATAGATGAAGATGGGTGATAAAGATTTGATGACAAAGGAGGGTAGATTGTTCATCCAGTTCCCGAGCCTGGGAATAATAGTGTTGTAAGAATTAAAAGTAATAATGAAGGGGGGATTAGTCACAATCTTATATTATTTATTCGGGGAAATGCTGTATCAGGGGATCCAATTATTAAGGGAATTATTCAGTTTCCGAATCCTCCGATTATAAATGGTAAAACTATAAAAAAAATTATTACAAAAGCATGTGATGTTACAATTGAGTTATAAATTTGGTCGATATTAATTCAAGTTCCTAGCCTATTTAATTCTATTCGAATTAGTATCCTTAAAGAAGACTCAATTATACCAGATCATATAGCTGATATGAAATATAATATCCCAATATTTTTGTGATTTGTTGAATACACATATTAATTATGCTAAAAATTAATATAACCAGTAGATCATAAATATAAATATAAATATTAAAAAAGTTATAAATAGATAATAGTTTAGAAAATTAAGGTTAATTTAGTTACATATATTTTATTTAATTGAAGGGAAAAAATATAAGAAGGATATATTTAAATAATTTCATGATGTAATTAATCTTATAAAAAGATATACAATTATTAAAAGTTTAAATTTTATTCTTGAATTTATTAATGTTTCTAGGACGATTCATTTCAGTATAAAGAGAGCTATACGTGGGAAATTTGTGTACATAATAATTATTGAGTATAAAATAATTTTTCTTTTATTAGAGGTTAATATATTAAATTAGGAAGAAGAATTAATCTTTATTATTTTAAATATAAAAATTAAAATTGAAGAAATTATTGAATATAAAATGAAATATGTTAAAAATGTATTTTTGTTAATTATTAATAAAATAACTATAATAGATGTTTGTATAACAGATGAATATCCTATAATTATTTTGATTGATTTTTTATTTAAGCAAATGATAGGGGCAATAATTATATTAATTAAGCAAATAAAATAAATTTCATTATTAAATTTTAATACGAGTTCTATAATAATTATCGGTATTAATTTTACTAAGTTACTATAAAGAATAGATTAATTCAATGTAATGAATAAATTAAAGAAATGAATCGACCATTTAAAGAGTACATCCCAATTTTTTAAATAAATGAATAAAAAATAATTAATATAAATAAATAATTAGATTTATTCCCGATTCTGTGTAAATTATTATATACAGTAAATATGATAAAGAAAATTCTTCTGGAGGCTAAAGAGATTAAAAAATATATTAAATATGTATTTAGAGTATTAGTGTATAATTTAACTATAGCTCAAATGATTTATAATAGAAATTATAACTATTATAATCATTTAATCGAAACAGAGAGACGGAGAAACGGAGAAACGGAGAAACGGAGAAACGGAGAAACGGAGAAACGGAGAAACGGAGAAACGGAGAAACGGAGAAACGGAGAAACGGAGAAACGAAGAAACGAAGGAAGAAACGGAGAAACGAAGAGAGAAACGGAGAAACGAAGAAAGAAACGAAGAAACGAAGAAAGAAACGGAGAAACAAAAAAAGAAACGAAGGAACGAAGAAAGAAACACAGAAATGAAGAAAGAAACGGACAATTGGAGAAATAAATGGAGAAACGAACAAAAAACGGTGAAACGGAGAAACGGAGAAACGGAAAAACCGAGAAACGGCGAAACGGAGAAACCGAGAAACCGAGAAACGGAGATACCGACAGAGACGGAGAAAGGATGAGAACCGAAAGGAACGGAGACAACGGATAAACCGAGAAACCGAGAAATGGAGAAACTTTTCTCCGTTTCTCGTTTCTTTGTTCGTTTCTCCGTTTCTTTGTTCGTTTCTCCGCTTCTTTCTTCGTTTCTCAGTTTCTATGTTCGTTTTCACCGTTTCATTGTCCGTTTCTCTGTTTATTTCTCCGTTCTCCATTTATTTCTCCGTTTCTCCGTTTCTTTCTTCGTTTCTCCGTTCCTTGTTCGTTTCTCCGTTTCTTGTGTTCGTTTTTCTCGTATCTTTCCTCGTTTCTCATTTATTTCTCCGATTCTCCGTTTCTTTCTTCGTTTCTCCGTTTTCTCGGATTTATTTCTTCGTTTCTCCATTTATTTTCTTCGTTTCTTCCTTCGTTTCTCCGCTTTACTTTCTTCGTTTCTTCGTTTTATTACTTCGTTTCTCATTTATTTCTCCTTTTCTTTCTTCGTTTCTCCGTTTCTATATTCGATTCACCGTTTCTTTCTTCGTCTCTCCGTTTATTTCTAAGTTTCTCCATTTATTTCTCCGTTTCTCCGTTTCTGTTTCTCGTTTCTCCGTTCTCCGTTTCTTTGTTCGTTCTCCGTTTATTTCTTCGTTTCTCCATTTATTTCTCCGTTTCTCCGTCTATTTTCTTCGTTTCTCCATTTAATTCTCCGATTCTCCGTTTCTTTGGTTCGTGTCTCCGTTTCTTTGTGGGTTTCTCCGTTACTTTTGTCCGTTTCTCCGTTCTTTTCTTCGTTTCTCGTTTCTTTCTTCATTTCTCTGTTTCTTTCTTCGTTTCTCAGTTTCTTTGGTTCGTTTCTCCATTTATTCTTCGTTTTCTCGCTCTTTACTTCGTTTCTCCGTTTCATTCTTCGTTTCACCGTTTATTTCTTCGTTTCTCCATTTATTTCTTCGTTTCTCCATTTCTTTGTCCATTTCTCCGTTTCTCTCTTCGTTTCTCCGTTTCTTTCTTCGTTTCTCCGTTTCTTTGTTCATTTCTCCGTTTCTTTGTTCGTTTCTCCGTTTTCTTTCTTCGTTTCTCCGTTTCTTTGTTCGTTTCTCACGTTTATCTCTTCGTTTACTCCATTTATTTCTCCGCTTCTCCGTTTCTTTCTTCGTTTCTCTGTTTCTTCGTTCGTTTCTCCGTTGTCTTTGTTCGTTTCTCCGTTTCTTTGTTCGTCTCTCCGTTTCATTTCTTCGTTTCTCCGTTATTTCTTTGGTTTCTCCACTTATTTCTCCGTTTCTCCGTTTCTTTCTTCGTTTCTCCGTTTATTTTCTTCGTTTCTCCATTTATTTCTCCGTTTCTCCGTTTCTTTCTTTCGTTTCTCTGTTTCTTCGTTCGTGTTTCTCCGTTTCTTTGTTCGTTTCTCCGTTTCTTCTTGTTCGTTTCTCCGTTTCTTTGTTCGTCTCTCCGTTTCTTTCTTCGTTTCTCCGTTTCTTTCTTCGTTTTCTCCGTTTCTTACTTCGTTTTCTCCGTTTCTTTCTTCGTTTCTCCGTTTATTACTTAGTTTCTCCATTTATTTCTCCGTTTCTCCGCTTCTTTCTTCGTTTCTCCGTTTCTTTGTTCATTTCTCCGTTTCTTTGTTCGTTTCTCCGTTTCTTTCTTCGTTTCTCCGTTTCTCTGTTCGTTTCTCCGTTTAGTTCTTCGTTTCTCCATTTATTTCTCCGTTTCTCCGCATCTTTCTTCGTTTCTCCGTTTCTTTGATCGCTTCTCCGTTTCTTTCTTCGTTTCTCTGTTTCTTTCTTCGTTTCTCCGTTTCTTTCTTCGTTTCTCCGTTTCTTTCTTCGTATCTCCGTTTATTTCTTCGTATCTCCATTTATTTCTCCGTTGCTGCGTTTCTTTCTTCGTTTCTCCGTTTCTTTGTTCGTTTCTCCGTTTCTTTCTTCGTTTCTCCGTTTCTTTCTTCGTTTCACCGTTTATTTCTTCGTTTCTCCATTTATTTCTCCGTTTCTCCGTTTCTTTCTTCGTTTCTCTGTTTCTTTGTTCGTTTCTCCGTTTCTTTGTTCGTTTCTCCGTTTCTTTTTTCGTCTCTCCGTTTCTTTCTTCGTTTCTCCGTTTATTTCTTGGTTTCTCCATTTATTTCTCCGTTTCTCCGTTTATTTCTTCGTTTCTCCATTTATTTCTCCGATTCTCCGTTTCTTTGTTCGTTTCTCCGTTTCTTTGTTCACTGCTCCGTTACTTTGTCCGTTTCTCCGTTTCTTTCTTCGTTTCTCCGTTTCTTCCTTCATTTCTCCGTTTCTCCGTTTCTTTCTTCGTTTCTCCGATTCTTTCTTCGTTTCTCCATTTCTTTGTCCATTTCTCCGTTTCTCTCTTCGTTTCTCCGTTTCTTTCTTCGTTTCTCCGTTTCTTTGTTCATTTCTCCGTTTCTTTGTTCGTTTCTCCGTTTCTTTGTTCGTTTCTCCGTTTCTTTGTTCGTTTCTCCGTTTCTTTTTTCGTTTCTCCGTTTCTTTCTTCGTTTCTCCGTTTCTTTGTTCGTTTCTCCGTTTATCTCTTCGTTTCTCCATTTATTTCTCCGCTTCTCCGTTTCTTTCTTCGTTTCTCCGTTTCTTTGTTCATTTCTCCGTTTCTTTGTTCGTTTCTCCGTTTCTTTCTTCGTTTCTCCGTTTCTTTGTTCGTTTCTCCGTTTATTTCTTCGTTTCTCCATTTATTTTTCCGTTTCTCCGTTTCTTTCTTCGTTTCTCCGTTTCATTGTTCGTTTCTCCGTTTCTTTCTTCGTTTCTCTGTTTCTTTCTTCGTTTCTCCGTTTCTTTTTCGTTTCTCCGTTTCTTTCTTCGTTTCCCGTTTATTTCTTCGTTTCTCCATTTATTTCTCCGTTTCTCCGTTTCTTTGTTCGTTTCTCCGTTTCTTTGTTCGTTTCTCCGTTTCTTTGTTCGTTTCTCCGTTTGTTTGCTCGTTTCTCCATTTATTTCTCCGTTTCTTTCTTCGTTTCTCCGTTTCTTACTTCGTTTCTCCGTTTCTTTCTTCGTTTCTCCATTTATTTCTCCGTTTCTTTCTTCGTTTCTCCGTTTCTTTCTTCGTATCTCCGTTTATTTCTTCGTATCTCCATTTATTTCTCCGTTGCTGCGTTTCTTTCTTCGTTTCTCCGTTTCTTTGTTCGTTTCTCCGTTTCTTTCTTCGTTTCTCCGTTTCTTTCTTCGTTTCTCCGTTTCTTACTTCGTTTCTCCGTTTCTTTCTTCGTTTCTCCGTTTATTACTTCGTTTCTCCATTTATTTCTCCGTTTCTCCGCTTCTTTCTTCGTTTCTCCGTTTCTTTGTTCATTTCTCCGTTTCTTTGTTCGTTTCTCCGTTTCTTTCTTCGTTTCTCCGTTTCTCTGTTCGTTTCTCCGTTTAGTTCTTCGTTTCTCCATTTACTTCTCCGTTTCTCCGTTTCTTTCTTCGTTTCTCCGTTTCTTTGTTAGTTTCTCCGTTTCTTTCTTCGTTTCTCTGTTTATTTCTTCGTTTCTCCGTTTCTTTCTTCGTTTCTAAGTTTCTTTCTTCGTTTCTCCGTTCCTTTCTTCGTTTCTCCGTTTATTTCTTCGTTTCTCCATTTATTTCTCCGTTTCTCCGTTTCTTTCTTCGTTTCTCCGTTTCTTTGTTCGTTTCTCCGTTTCTTTCTTCGTTTCTCTGTTTCTTTCTTCGTTTCTCCGTTTCTTTCTTCGTTTCTCCGTTTATTTCTTCGTTTCTCCGTTTCTTTCTTCGTTTCTCCGATTCTTTCTTCGTTCCTCCATTTCTTTGTTCGTTTCTCCGTTTCTTTGTTCGTTTCTCCGTTTCTTTGTTCGTTTCTCCGTTTCTTTGTTCGTTTCTCCGTTTCTTTCTTCGTTTCTCCGTTTATTCCTTCGTTTCTCCATTTATTTCTCCGTTTCTCCATTTATTTCTCCGTTTCTCCGTTTCTTTCTTCGTTTCTCCGTTTCTTTGTTCGTTTCTCCGTTTCATTCTTCGTTTCTCGGTTTATTTCTTCGTTTCTCCATTTATTTCTCCGGTTCTCCGTTTCTTTCTTCGTTTCTCAGTTTCTTTCTTCGTTTCTCCGTTTCTTTCTTCGTTTCTCCGTTTCTTTCTTCGTTTCTCCATTTATTTCTCCGCGTCTTTCTTCGTTTCTCCGTTTCTTTCTTCGTTTCTCCATTTATTTCTCCGTGTCTTTCTTCGTTTCTCCGTTTCTTTCTTCGTTTCTCCGTTTCTTTCTTCGCTTCTCCGTTTCTTTCTTCGTTTCTCCGTTTCTTTCTTCGTTTCTCCGTTTCCTTCTTCGTTTCTCCGTTTCTTTCTTCGTTTCTCCGTTTCTTTCTTCGTTTCTCCATTTATTTCTCCGTTTCTTTCTTCGTTTCTCCGTTTCTTTGTTCGTTTCTCCGTTTCTTTGTTCGTTTCTCCGTTTCTTTGTTCGTTTCTCCGTTACTTCGTCGGTTTCTCAGTTTCTTCCTTCGTTTCTCCGTTTCTCGGTCTATTTCTTCGTTTCTCCATTTATTTCTCCGATTCTCCGTTTCTTTCTTCGTTTCTCAGTTTCTTTCTTCGTTTCTCCGTTTCTTTCTTCGTTTCTCCGTTTCTTTCTTCGTTTCTCCGTTTATTTCTTCGTTTCCCCATTTATTTCTCCGTTTCTCCGTTTCTTTCTTCGTTTCTCTGTTTCTTTCTTCGTTTCTCCGTTTCTTTCTTCGTTTCTCCGTTTATTTCTTCATTTCTCCGTTTCTTTCTTCGTTTCTCCGTTTCTTTCTTCGTTTCTCCGATTCTTTCTTCGTTCCTCCATTTCTTTGTTCGTTTCTCCGTTTCTTTGTTCGTTTCTCCGTTTCTTTGTTCGTTTCTCCGTTTCTTTGTTCGTTTCTCCGTTTCTTTCTTCGTTTCTCCGTTTATTTCTTCGTTTCTCCATTTATTTCTCCGTTTCTCCATTTATTTCTCCGTTTCTCCGTTTCTTTCTTCGTTTCTCCGTTTCTTTGTTCGTTTCTCCGTTTCTTTGTTCGTTTCTTCGTTTCTCCGTTTCTTTCTTCGTTCGTCCGTTTCTTTGTTCGTTTCTCCGTTTCTTTCTTCGTTTCTCCGTTTATTTCTTCGTTTCTCTGTTTATTTCATCGTTTCTCCATTTATTTCTCCGTTTCTCCGTTTATTTCTTCGTTTCTCCATTTATTTCTCCGATTCTCCGTTTCTTTGTTCGTTTCTCCGTTTCTTTGTTCGTTTCTCCGTTTCTTTGTTCGTTTCTCCGTTTCTTTGTTCGTTTCTCCGTTACTTTGTCGGTTTCTCCGTTTCTTCCTTCGTTTCTCCGTTTCTCGGTCTATTTCTTCGTTTCTCCATTTATTTCTCCGATTCTCCGTTTCTTTCTTCGTTTCTCCGTTTCTTTCTTCGTTTCTCCGTTTCTTTCATCGTTTCTCCGTTTCTTTCTTCGTTTCTCCGTTTATTTCTTCGTTTCTCCGTTTCTTTCTTCGTTTCTCCGTTTCTTTGTTCGTTTCTCCGTTTCTTTGTTCGTTTCTCCGTTTCTTTCATCGTTTCTCCGTTTATTTCTTCGTTCCACCATTTATTTCTCCGTTGCTGCGTTTCTTTGTTCGTTTCTTTGTTCGTTTCTCCGTTTCTTTGTTCGTTTCTCCGTTTCTTTGTTCGTTTCTCCGTTTCATTCTTCGTTTCTCCGTTTATTTCTTCGTTTCTCCATTTATTTCTCCGGTTCTCCGTTTCTTTCTTCGTTTCTCAGTTTCTTTCTTCGTTTCTCCGTTTCTTTCTTCGTTTCTCCGTTTCTTTCTTCGTTTCTCCCTTTATTTCTCCGTTTCTTTCTTCGTTTCTCCGTTTCTTTCTTCGTTTCTCCGTTTCTTTCTTCGTTTCTCCGTTTCTTTCTTCGTTTCTCCGTTTCTTTCTTCGTTTCTCCGTTTCTTTCTTCGTTTCTCCATTTATTTCTCCGTTTCTTTCTTCGTTTCTCCGTTTCTTACTTCGTTTCTCTGTTTCTTTCTTCGTTTCTCCGTTTCATTTTTCGTTTCGCTGTTTCTTTCTTCGTTTCTCGATTATTTCTTCGTTTCTCCATTTATTTCTACGTTTCTCCGTTTCTTTCTTCGTTTCTCTGTTTCTTTGTTCGTTTCTCCATTTCTTTCATCGTATCACCGTTTCTTTCTTCGTTTCTCTGTTTCTTTCTTCGTTTCTCCGTTTCTTTCTTCGTTTCTCCGCTTCTTTCTTCGTTTCTCGATTTATTCCTCCGTTTCTTTCTTCGTTTCACCGTTTCTTACTTCGTTTCTCCGTTTCTTTCTTCGTTTCTCCGTATTTTTCTTCGTTTCTCTATTTATTTCTCCGTTTCTCCGTTTCTTTCTTCGTTTCTCCGTTTCTTTGTTCGTTTCTCCGTTTCTTTCTTCGTTTCTCCGTTTCTTTCTTCGTTTCTCCGATTCTTTCTTCGTTCCTCCATTTCTTTGTTTGTTTCTCCGTTTCTTTGTTCGTTTCTCCGTTTCTTTGTTCGTTTCTCCGTTTCTTTGTTCGTTTCTCCGTTTCTTTGTTCGTTTCTCCGTTTATTTCTTCGTTTCTCCATTTATTTCTCCGTTTCTCCGTTTCTTTCTTCGTTTCTCCGTTTATTTCTTCGTTTCTCCGTTTCTTTGTTCGTTTCTCCGTTTCTTTGTTCGTTTCTCCGTTTCTTTGTTCGTTTCTCCGTTTCTTTCATCGTTTCTCCGTTTATTTCTTCGTTCCACCATTTATTTCTCCGTTGCTGCGTTTCTTTGTTCGTTTCTTTGTTCGTTTCTCCGTTTCTTTGTTCGTTTCTCCGTTTCTTTGTTCGTTTCTCCGTTTCATTCTTCGTTTCTCCGTTTATTTCTTCGTTTCTCCATTTATTTCTCCGGTTCTCCGATTATTTCTTCGTTTCTCAGTTTCTTTCTTCGTTTCTCCGTTTCTTTCTTCGTTTCTCCGTTTCTTTCTTCGTTTCTCCATTTATTTCTCCGTTTCTTTCTTCGTTTCTCCGTTTCTTTCTTCGTTTCTCCGTTTCTTTCTTCGTTTCTCCGTTTCTTTCTTCGTTTCTCCATTTATTTCTCCGTTTCTTTCTTCGTTTCTCCGTTTCTTACTTCGTTTCTCCGTTTCTTTCTTCGTTTCTCCGTTTCTTTCTTCGTATCTCCGTTTCTTTCTTCGTTTCTCTGTTTCTTTCTTCGTTTCTCCGTTTCTTTTTTCGTTTCGCTGTTTCTTTCTTCGTTTCTCGATTATTTCTTCGTTTCTCCATTTATTTCTACGTTTCTCCGTTTCTTTCTTCGTTTCTCTGTTTCTTTGTTCGTTTCTCCGTTTCTTTCATCGTATCACCGTTTCTTTCTTCGTTTCTCTGTTTCTTTCTTCGTTTCTCCGTTTCTTTCTTCGTTTCTCCGTTTCTTTCTTCGTTTCTCGATTTATTCCTCCGTTTCTTTCTTCGTTTCACCGTTTCTTACTTCGTTTCTCCGTTTCTTTCTTCGTTTCTCCGTATTTTTCTTCGTTTCTCTATTTATTTCTCCGTTTCTCCGTTTCTTTGTTCGTTTCTCCGTTTCTTTGTTCGTTTCTCCGTTTCTTTGTTCGTTTCTCCGTTTCTTTGTTCGTTTCTCCGTTTCTTTCTTCGTTTCTCTGTTTCTTTCTTCGTTTCTCGATTATTTCGTCGTTTCTTCATTCATTTCTTCGTTTCTCCGTTTATTTCTCCGATTCTCCGTTTCTTTGTTCGCTTCTCCGTTTCTTTGTTCGTTTCTCCGTTTCTTTGTTCGTTTCTCCGTCACTTTGTCGGTTTCTCCGTTTCTTCCTTCGTTTCTCCGTTTCTCGGTCTATTTCTTCGTTTCTCCATTTATTTCTCCGATTCTCCGTTTCTTTCTTCGTTTCTCAGTTTCTTTCTTCGTTTCTCCGTTTCTTTCTTCGTTTCTCCGTTTCTTTCTTCGTTTCTCCGTTTCTTTCTTCGTTTCTCCATTTATTTCGCCGTTTCTCCGTTTCTTTCTTCGTTTCTCCGTTTCTTTGTTTGTTTCTCCGTTTCTTTGTTTGTTTCTCCGTTTCTTTCTTCGTTTCTCCGTCTCTTTGTTCGTTTCTCCGTTTCTTTGTTCGTTTCTCCGTTTCTTTCTTCGTTTCTCCATTTATTTCTCCGTTTCTCCGTTTCTTTCTTCGTTTTTCCATTTCTTTGTTCGTTTCTCCGTTTCTTTCTTCGTTTCTCCGTTTCTTTGTTCGTTTCTCCGTTTATTTCATCGTTTCTCCATTTATTTCTCCGTTTCTCCGTTTATTTCTTCGTTTCTCCATTTATTTCTCCGATTCTCCGTTTCTTTGTTCGTTTCTCCGTTTCTTTGTTCGCTTCTCCGTTTCTTTGTTCGTTTCTCCGTTACTTTGTCGGTTTCTCCGTTTCTTCCTTCGTTTCTCCGTTTCTCGGTCTATTTCTTCGTTTCTCCGTTTCTTTCTTCGTTTCTCCTTTATTTCTCCGTTTCTCCGTTTATTTCTTCGTTTCTCCATTTATTTCTCCGATTCTCCGTTTCTTTGTTCGTTTCTCCGTTTCTTTGTTCGTTTCTCCGTTTCTTCCTTCGTTTCTCCGTTTCTCGGTCTATTTCTTCGTTTCTCCGTTTCTTTCTTCGTTTCTCCGTTTCTTTCTTCGTTTCTCCGTTTATTTCTTCGTTTCCCCATTTATTTCTCCGTTTCTCCGTTTCTTTCTTCGTTTCTCCGTTTCTTTGTTCATTTCTCCGTTTCTTTGTTCGTTTCTCCGTTTCGTTCTTCGTTTCTCCGATTCTTTCTTCGTTTCTCCGTTTATTTCTTCGTTTCTCCATTTATTTCTCCGTTTCTCCGTTTCTTTCTTCGTTTCTCCGTTTCTTCGTTCGTTTCTCCGTTTCTTTCTTCGTTTCTCTGTTTCTTTCTTCGTTTCTCCGTTTCTTTCTTCGCTTCTCCGTATTTTTCTTCGTTTCTCTATTTATTTCTCCGTTTCTCCGTTTCTTTCTTCGTTTCTCCGTTTCTTTGTTCGTTTCTTCGTTTCTCCGTTTCATTGTTCGTTTGTCCGTTTCTTTGTTCGTTTCTCCGTTTCTTTGTTCGTTTCTCCGTTTATTTCTTCGTTTCTCCATTTATTTCTCCGTTTCTCCGTTTCTTTCTTCGCTTCTCGGTTTCTTTGTTCGTTTCTCCGTTTCTTTGTTCGTTTCTCCGTTTCTTTGTTCGTTTCTCCGTTTCTTTCTTCGTTTCTCCGTTTCTTTCTTCGTTTCTCCATTTATTTCGCCGTTTCTCCGTTTCTTTCTTCGTTTCTCCGTTTCTTTGTTTGTTTCTCCGTTTCTTTGTTTGTTTCTCCGTTTCTTTCTTCGTTTCTCCGTCTCTTTGTTCGTTTCTCCGTTTGTTTGTTCGTTTCTCCGTTTCTTTCTTCGTTTCTCCATTTATTTCTCCGTTTCTCCGTTTCTTTCTTCGTTTTTCCATTTCTTTGTTCGTTTCTCCGTTTCTTTCTTCGTTTCTCCGTTTCTTTGTTCGTTTCTCCGTTTATTTCATCGTTTCTCCATTTATTTCTCCGTTTCTCCGTTTATTTCTTCGTTTCTCCATTTATTTCTCCGATTCTCCGTTTCTTTGTTCGTTTCTCCGTTTCTTTGTTCGCTTCTCCGTTTCTTTGTTCGTTTCTCCGTTACTTTGTCGGTTTCTCCGTTTCTTCCTTCGTTTCTCGGTTTCTCGGTCTATTTCTTCGTTTCTCCGTTTCTTTCTTCGTTTCTCCATTTATTTCTCCGTTTCTCCGTTTATTTCTTCGCTTCTCCATTTATTTCTCCGATTCTCCGTTTCTTTGTTCGTTTCTCCGTTTCTTTGTTCGTTTCTTCGTTACTTTGTCGGTTTCTCCGTTTCTTCCTTCGTTTCTCCGTTTCTCGGTCTATTTCTTCGTTTCTCCGTTTCTTTCTTCGTTTCTCCGTTTCTTTCTTCGTTTCTCCGTTTATTTCTTCGTTTCCCCATTTATTTCTCCGTTTCTCCGTTTCTTTCTTCGTTTCTCCGTTTCTTTGTTCATTTCTCCGTTTCTTTGTTCGTTTCTCCGTTTCGTTCTTCGTTTCTCCGTCTCTTTCTTCGTTTCTCCGTTTATTTCTTCGTTTCTCCATTTATTTCTCCGTTTCTCCGTTTCTTTCTTCGTTTCTCCGTTTCTTCGTTCGTTTCTCCGTTTCTTTCTTCGTTTCTCTGTTTCTTTCTTCGTTTCTCCGTTTCTTTCTTCGCTTCTCCGTTTCTTTCTTCATTTCTCCGTTTCTTTCTTCGTTTCTCCGTTTCTTTCTTCGTTTCTCCGATTCTTTCTTCGTTTCTCCGTCTCTTTGTTCGTTTCTCCGTTTCTTTCTTCGTTTCTCCGTTTCTTTGTTCGGTTCTCCGTTTATTTCATCGTTTCTCCATTTATTTCCCCGTTTCTCCGTTTATTTCTTCGTTTCTCCATTTATTTCTCCGAATCTCCGTTTCTTTGATCGTTTCTCCGTTTCTTTCTTCGTTTCTCCGTTTCTTTGTTCGTTTCTCCGTTTCTTTGTTCGTTTCTTCGTTTCTCCGTTTCATTGTTCGTTTGTCCGTTTCTTTGTTCGTTTCTCCGTTTCTTTGTTTGTTTCTCCGTTTCTTTCTTCGTTTCTCCGTCTCTTTGTTCGTTTCTCCGTTTCTTTCTTCGCTTCTCCGTTTATTCCTTCGTTTCTCCATTAATTTCTCCGTTTCTTTGTTCGTTTCTCCGTTTATTTCATCGTTTCTCCATTTATTTCTCCGTTTCTCCGTTTATTTCTTCGTTTCTCCATTTATTTCTCCGATTCTCCGTTTCTTTGTTCGTTTCTCCGTTTCTTTGTTCGCTTCTCCGTTTCTTTGTTCGTTTCTCCGTTACTTTGTCGGTTTCTCCGTTTCTTCCTTCGTTTCTCGGTTTCTCGGTCTATTTCTTCGTTTCTCCGTTTCTTTCTTCGTTTCTCCATTTATTTCTCCGTTTCTCCGTTTATTTCTTCGCTTCTCCATTTATTTCTCCGATTCTCCGTTTCTTTGTTCGTTTCTCCGTTTCTTTGTTCGTTTCTCCGTTTCTTTGTTCGTTTCTTCGTTACTTTGTCGGTTTCTCCGTTTCTTCCTTCGTTTCTCCGTTTCTCGGTCTATTTCTTCGTTTCTCCGTTTCTTTCTTCGTTTCTCCGTTTCTTTCTTCGTTTCTCCGTTTATTTCTTCGTTTCCCCATTTATTTCTCCGTTTCTCCGTTTCTTTCTTCGTTTCTCCGTTTCTTTGTTCATTTCTCCGTTTCTTTGTTCGTTTCTCCGTTTCGTTCTTCGTTTCTCCGTCTCTTTCTTCGTTTCTCCGTTTATTTCTTCGTTTCTCCATTTATTTCTCCGTTTCTCCGTTTCTTTCTTCGTTTCTCCGTTTCTTCGTTCGTTTCTCCGTTTCTTTCTTCGTTTCTCTGTTTCTTTCTTCGTTTCTCCGTTTCTTTCTTCGCTTCTCCGTTTCTTTCTTCATTTCTCCGTTTCTTTCTTCGTTTCTCCGTTTCTTTCTTCGTTTCTCCGATTCTTTCTTCGTTTCTCCGTCTCTTTGTTCGTTTCTCCGTTTCTTTCTTCGTTTCTCCGTTTCTTTGTTCGGTTCTCCGTTTATTTCATCGTTTCTCCATTTATTTCCCCGTTTCTCCGTTTATTTCTTCGTTTCTCCATTTATTTCTCCGAATCTCCGTTTCTTTGATCGTTTCTCCGTTTCTTTCTTCGTTTCTCCGTTTCTTTGTTCGTTTCTCCGTTTCTTTGTTCGTTTCTTCGTTTCTCCGTTTCATTGTTCGTTTGTCCGTTTCTTTGTTCGTTTCTCCGTTTCTTTGTTTGTTTCTCCGTTTCTTTCTTCGTTTCTCCGTCTCTTTGTTCGTTTCTCCGTTTCTTTCTTCGCTTCTCCGTTTATTCCTTCGTTTCTCCATTAATTTCTCCGTTTCTTTGTTCGTTTCTCCGTTTATTTCTTCGTTTCTCCATTTATTTTTCCGTTTCTCCGTTTCTTTCTTCGTTTCTCCGTTTCATTGTTCGTTTCTCCGTTTCTTTCTTCGTTTCTCTGTTCCTTTCTTCGTTTCTCCGTTTCTTTTTCATTTCTCCGTTTCTTTCTTCGTTTCTCCGTTTAATTCTTCGTTTCTCCATTTATTTCTCCGTTTCTCCGTTTCTTTGTTCGTTTCTCCGTTTCTTTGTTCGTTTCTCCGTTTCTTTGTTCGTTTCTCCGTTTGTTTGTTCGTTTCTCCATTTATTTCTCCGTTTCTTTCTTCGTTTCTCCGTTTCTTGCTTCGTTTCTCCGTTTCTTTTTCGTTTCTCCGTTTCTTTCTTCGTTTCCCGTTTATTTCTTCGTTTCTCCATTTATTTCTCCGTTTCTCCGTTTCTTTCTTCGTTTCTCCGTTTCTTTGTTCATTTCTCCGTTTCTTTGTTCGTTTCTCCGTTTCTTTCTTCGTTTCTCCGTTTCTTTGTTCGTTTCTCCGTTTATTTCTTCGTTTCTCCATTTATTTTTCCGTTTCTCCGTTTCTATCTTCGTTTCTCCGTTTCATTGTTCGTTTCTCCGTTTCTTTCTTCGTTTCTCTGTTTCTTTCTTCGTTTTTCCGTTTCTTTTTCGTTTCTCCGTTTCTTTCTTCGTTTCCCGTTTATTTCGTCGTTTCTCCATTTATTTCTCCGTTTCTCCGTTTCTTTGTTGGTTTCTCCGTTTCTTTCTCCGTTTCTCCGTTTGTTTGTTCGTTTCTCCATTTATTTCTCCGTTTCTTTCTTCGTTTCTCCGTTTCTTACTTCGTTTCTCCATTTCTTTCTTCGTTTCTCAATTTATTTCTCCGTTTCTTTCTTCGTTTCTCCGTTTATTTCTTGGTTTCTCCATTTATTTCTCCGTTTCTCCGTTTATTTCTTCGTTTCTCCATTTATTTCTTCGTTTCTCCATTTCTTTGTCCATTTCTCCGTTTCTCTCTTCGTTTCTCCGTTTCTTTCTTCGTTTCTCCGTTTCTTTGTTCATTTCTCCGTTTCTTTGTTCGTTTCTCCGTTTCTTTCTTCGTTTCTCCGTTTCTTTGTTCGTTTCTCCGTTTATCTCTTCGTTTCTCCATTTATTTCTCCGCTTCTCCGTTTCTTTCTTCGTTTCTCTGTTTCTTCGTTCGTTTCTCCGTTTCTTTGTTCGTTTCTCCGTTTCTTTGTTCGTCTCTCCGTTTCTTTCTTCGTTTCTCCGTTTATTTCTTGGTTTCTCCACTTATTTCTCCGTTTCTCCGTTTCTTTGTTCGTTTCTCCGTTTCTTTGTTCGCTGCTCCGTTACTTTGTCCGTTTCTCCGTTTCTTTCTTCGTTTCTCCGTTTCTTCCTTCATTTCTCCGTT
Source organism: Ptiloglossa arizonensis (assembly GCF_051014685.1). Taxonomy (NCBI): domain Eukaryota; kingdom Metazoa; phylum Arthropoda; class Insecta; order Hymenoptera; family Colletidae; genus Ptiloglossa; species Ptiloglossa arizonensis. The sequence goes on along the minus strand of NW_027478442.1, from coordinate 1,042,874 downwards.
TCTTTCTTCGTTTCTCCGTTTCTTTCTTCGTTTCTCCGATTCTTTCTTCGTTTCTCCATTTCTTTGTACATTTCTCCGTTTCTTTCTTCGTTTCTCCGTTTCTTTCTTCGTTTCTCCGTTTCTTTGTTCATTTCTCCGTTTCTTTGTTCGTTTCTCCGTTTCTTTCTTCGTTTCTCCGTTTCTTTCTTCGTTTCTCCGTTTCTTTGTTCGTTTCTCCGTTTCTTTGTTCGTTTCTCCGTTTATTTCATCGTTTCTCCATTTATTTCTCCGTTTCTATGTTCGTTTCTCCGTTTATTTCTGCGTTTCTCCATTTATTTCTCCGTTTCTGGGTCTATTTCTTCGTTTCTCCATTTATTTCTCCGATTCTCCGTTTCTTTCTTCGTTTCTCAGTTTCTTTCTTCGTTTCTCCGTTTCTTTCTTCGTTTCTCCGTTTCTTTCTTCGTTTCTCCGTTTATTTCTTCGTTTCTCCATTTATTTCTCCGTTTCTCAGTTTCTTTCTTCGTTTCTCAGTTTCTTTGTCCATTTCTCCGTTTCTTTGTTCGTTTCTCCGTTTCTTTCTTCGTTTCTCCGTTTCTTTGTTCGTTTCTCCGTTTATTTCTTCGTTTCTCCATTTATTTTTCCGTTTCTCCGTTTCTTTCTTCGTTTCTCCGTTTCATTGTTCGTTTCTCCGTTTCTTTCTTCGTTTCTCTGTTTCTTTCTTCGTTTCTCCGTTTCTTTTTCATTTCTCCGTTTCTTTCTTCGTTTCTCCGTTTATTTCTTCGTTTCTCCATTTATTTCTCCGTTTCTCCGTTTCTTTGTTCGTTTCTCCGTTTCTTTGTTCGTTTCTCCGTTTCTTTGTTCGTTTCTCCGTTTGTTTGTTCGTTTCTCCATTTATTTCTCCGTTTCTTTCTTCGTTTCTCCGTTTCTTACTTCGTTTCTCCGTTTCTTTCTTCGTTTCTCCGTTTATTTCTTCGTTTCTCCATTTATTTCTCCGTTTCTCCGTTTCTTTCTTCGTTTCTCCGTTTCTTTGTTCATTTCTCCGTTTCTTTGTTCGTTTCTCCGTTTCTTTCTTCGTTTCTCCGTTTCTTTGTTCGTTTCTCCGTTTATTTCTTCGTTTCTCCATTTATTTTTCCGTTTCTCCGTTTCTTTCTTCGTTTCTCCATTTCATTGTTCGTTTCTCCGTTTCTTTCTTCGTTCTCTGTTTCTTTCTTCGTTTCTCCGTTTCTTTTTCGTTTCTCCGTTTCTTTCTTCGTTTCCCGTTTATTTCTTCGTTTCTCCATTTATTTCTCCGTTTCTCCGTTTCTTTGTTCGTTTCTCCGTTTCTTTGTTCGTTTCTCCGTTTCTTTGTTCGTTTCTCCGTTTGTTTGCTCGTTTCTCCATTTATATCTCCGTTTCTTTCTTCGTTTCTCCGTTTCTTACTTCGTTTCTCAGTTTCTTTCTTCGTTTCTCAGTTTCTTTGCCCATTTCTCCGTTTCTTTGTTCGTTTCTCCGTTTCTTTCTTCGTTTCTCCGTTTCTTTGTTCGTCTCTCCGTTTCTTTCTTCGTTTCTCCGTTTATTTCTTGGTTTCTCCATTTATTTCTCCGTTTCTCCGTTTCTTTCTTCGTTTCTCAGTTTCTTTCTTCGTTTCTCCGTTTCTTTCTTCGTTTCTCCGTTTCTTTCTTCGTATCTCCGTTTATTTCTTCGTATCTCCATTTATTTCTCCGCTGCTGCGTTTCTTTCTTCGTTTCTCCGTTTCTTTGTTCGATTCTCCGTTTCTTTCTTCGTTTCTCCGTTTCTTTCTTCGTTTCACCGTTTATTTCTTCGTTTCTCCATTTATTTCTCCGTTTCTCCGTTTCTTTCTTCGTTTCTCTGTTTCTTTGTTCGTATCTCCGTTTCTTTGTTCGTTTCTCCGTTTCTTTGTTCGTCTCTCCGTTTCTTTCTTCGTTTCTCCGTTTATTTCTTGGTTTCTCCATTTATTTCTCCGTTTCTCCGTTTCTTTCTTCGTTTCTCAGTTTCTTTCTTCGTTTCTCCGTTTCTTTCTTCGTTTCTCCGTTTCTTTCTTCGTTTCTCCGTTTATTTCTTCGTTTCTCCATTTATTTCTCCGTTTCTCAGTTTCTTTCTTCGTTTCTCAGTTTCTTTGTCCATTTCTCCGTTTCTTTGTTCGTTTCTCCGTTTCTTTCTTCGTTTCTCCGTTTCTTTGTTCGTTTCTCCGTTTATTTCTTCGTTTCTCCATTAATTTTTCCGTTTCTCCGTTTCTTTCTTCGTTTCTCCGTTTCATTGTTCGATTATCCGTTTCTTTCTTCGTTTCTCTGTTTCTTTCTTCGTTTCTCCGTTTCTTTTTCATTTCTCCGTTTCTTTCTTCGTTTCTCCGTTTATTTCTTCGTTTCTCCATTTATTTCTCCGTTTCTCCGTTTCTTTGTTCGTTTCTCCGTTTCTTTGTTCGTTTCTCCGTTTCTTTGTTCGTTTCTCCGTTTGTTTGTTCGTTTCTCCATTTATTTCTCCGTTTCTTTCTTCGTTTCTCCGTTTCTTACTTCGTTTCTCCGTTTCTTTCTTCGTTTCTCCGTTTATTTCTTCGTTTCTCCATTTATTTCTCCGTTTCTCCGTTTCTTTCTTCGTTTCTCCGTTTCTTTGTTCATTTCTCCGTTTCTTTGTTCGTTTCTCCGTTTCTTTCTTCGTTTCTCCGTTTCTTTGTTCGTTTCTCCGTTTATTTCTTCGTTTCTCCATTTATTTTTCCGTTTCTCCGTTTCTTTCTTCGTTTCTGCGTTTCATTGTTCGTTTCTCCGTTTCTTTGTTCGTTTCTCCGTTTCTTTCTTCGTTTCTCCGTTTCTTTTTCGTTTCTCCGTTTCTTTCTTCGTTTCCCGTTTATTTCTTCGTTTCTCCATTTATTTCTCCGCTTCTCCGTTTCTTTCTTCGTTTCTCTGTTTCTTCGTTCGTTTCTCCGTTTCTTTGTTCGTTTCTCCGTTTCTTTGTTCGTCTCTCCGTTTCTTTCTTCGTTTCTCCGTTTATTTCTCGGTTTCTCCACTTATTTCTCCGTTTCTCCGTTTCTTTCTTCGTTTCTCCGCTTATTTCTTCGTTTCTCCATTTATTTCTCCGTTTCTTTCTTCGTTTCTCTGTTTCTTCGTTCGTTTCTCCGTTTCTTTGTTCGTTTCTCCGTTTCTTTGTTCGTTTCTCCGTTTCTTTGTTCGTCTCTCCGTTTCTTTCTTCGTTTCACCGTTTATATCTTGGTTTCTCCATTTATTTCTCCGTTTCTCCGTTTATTTCTTCGTTTCTCCATTTATTTCTCCGATTCTCCGTTTCTTTGTTCGTTTCTCCGTTTCTTTGTTCGCTTCTCCGTTACTTTGTCCGTTTCTCCGTTTCTTTCTTCGTTTCTCCGTTACTTTCTTCATTTCTCCGTTTCTTTCTTCGTTTCTCCGTTTCTTTCTTCGTATCTCCGTTTATTTCTTCGTATCTCCATTTATTTCTCCGTTGCTGCGTTTCTTTCTTCGTTTCTCCGTTTCTTTGTTCGTTTCTCCGTTTCTTTCTTCGTTTCTCCGTTTCTTTCTTCGTTTCTCCGTTTCTTACTTCGTTTCTCCGTTTCTTTCTTCGTTTCTCCGTTTATTACTTCGTTTCTCCATTTATTTCTCCGTTTCTCCGCTTCTTTCTTCGTTTCTCCGTTTCTTTGTTCATTTCTCCGTTTCTTTGTTCGTTTCTCCGTTTCTTTCTTCGTTTCTCCGTTTCTCTGTTCGTTTCTCCGTTTAGTTCTTCGTTTCTCCATTTATTTCTCCGTTTCTCCGTTTCTTTCTTCGTTTCTCCGTTTCTTTGTTCGTTTCTCCGTTTATTTCTCCGTTGCTGCGTTTCTTTCTTCGTTTCTCCGTTTCTTTGTTCGTTTCTCCGTTTCTTTCTTCGATTCTCCGTTTCTTTCTTCGTTTCACCGTTCATTTCTTCGTTTCTCCATTTATTTCTCCGTTTCTCCGTTTCTTTCTTCGTTTCTCTGTTTCTTTGTTCGTTTCTCCGTTTCTTTGTTCGTTTCTCCGTTTCTTTGTTCGTCTCTCCGTTTCTTTCTTCGTTTCTCCGTTTATTTTTTGGTTTCTCCATTTATTTCTCCGTTTCTCCGTTTCTTTCTTCGTTTCTCAGTTTCTTTCTTCGTTTCTCCGTTTCTTTCTTCGTTTCTCCGTTTCTTTCTTCGTTTCTCCGTTTATTTCTTCGTTTCTCCATTTATTTATCCGTTTCTCAGTTTCTTTCTTCGTTTCTCAGTTTCTTTGTCCATTTCTCCGTTTCTTTGTTCGTTTCTCCGTTTCTCTCTTCGTTTCTCCGTTTCTTTGTTCGTTTCTCCGTTTATTTCTTCGTTTCTCCATTAATTTTTCCGTTTCTCCGTTTCTTTCTTCGTTTCTCCGTTTCATTGTTCGTTTCTCCGTTTCTTTCTTCGTTTCTCTGTTTCTTTCTTCGTTTCTCCGTTTCTTTTTCATTTCTCCGTTTCTTTCTTCGTTTCTCCGTTTATTTCTTCGTTTCTCCATTTATTTCTCCGTTTCTCCGTATCTTTGTTCGTTTCTCCGTTTCTTTCTTCGTTTCTCCGTTTCTTTGTTCGTTTCTCCGTTTATTTCTTCGTTTCTCCATTTATTTCTCCGTTTCTCCGTTTCTTTCTTCGTTTCTCCGTTTCTTTCTTCGTTTCTCCGTTTCTTTTTCGTTTCTCCGTTTCTTTCTTCGATTCCCGTTTATTACTTCGTTTCTCCATTTATTTCTCCGTTTCTCCGTTTCTTTGTTCGTTTCTCCGTTTCTTTGTTCGTTTCTCCGTTTCTTTCTTCATTTCTCTGTTTCTTTCTTCGTTTCTCCGTTTCTTTTTCGTTTCTCCGTTTCTTTCTTCGTTTCCCGTTTATTTCTTCGTTTCTCCATTTATTTCTCCGTTTCTTTGTTCGTTTCTCCGTTTCTTTGTTCGTTTCTCCGTTTCTTTGTTCGTTTCTTCATTTCATTGTTCGTTTCTCTGTTTCTTTCTTCGTTTCTCCGTTTCTTTCTTCGTTTCTCCGTTTCTTTTTCGTTTCTCCGTTTATTTCTCCGTTTCTCCGTTTCTTTCTTCGTTTTTCCATTTCTTTGTTCGTTTCTCCGTTTCTTTCTTCGTTTCTCCGTTTCTTTGTTCGTTTCTCCGTTTATTTCATCGTTTCTCCATTTATTTCTCCGTTTCTCCGTTTATTTCTTCGTTTCTCCATTTATTTCTCCGATTCTCCGTTTCTTTGTTCGTTTCTCCGTTTCTTTCTTCGTTTCTCCGTTTCTTTGTTCGTTTCTTCGTTACTTTGTCGGTTTCTCCGTTTCTTCCTTCGTTTCTCCGTTTCACGGTCTATTTCTTCGTTTCTCCATTCATTTCTCCGATTCTCCGTTTCTTTCTTCGTTTCTCAGTTTCTTTCTTCGTTTCTCCGTTTCTTTCTTCGTTTCTCCGTTTCTTTCTTCGTTTCTCCGTTTATTTCTTCGTTTCTCCATTTATTTCTCCGTTTCTCCGTTTCTTTCTTCGTTACTCCGTTTCTTTGTTCGGTTCTCCGTTTATTTCATCGTTTCTCCATTTATTTCTCCGTTTCTCCGTTTATTTCTTCGTTTCTCCATTTATTTCTCCGATTCTCCGTTTCTTTGATCGTTTCTCCGTTTCTTTCTTCGTTTCTCCATTTATTTCTCAGTTTCTCCGTTTCTTTCTTCGTTTTTCCATTTCTTTGTTCGTTTCTCCGTTTCTTTCTTCGTTTCTCCGTTTCTTTGTTCGTTTCTCCGTTTATTTCATCGTTTCTCCATTTATTTCTCCGTTTCTCCGTTTATTTCTTCGTTTCTCCATTTATTTCTCCGATTCTCCGTTTCTTTGTTCGTTTCTCCGTTTCTTTGTTCGTTTCTCCGTTTCTTCATTCGTTTCTTCGTTACTTTGTCGGTTTCTCCGTTTCTTCCTTCGTTTCTCCGTTTCTCGGTCTATTTCTTCGTTTCTCCATTTATTTCTCCGATTCTCCGTTTATTTCTTCGTTTCTCAGTTTCTTTCTTCGTTTCTCCGTTTCTTTCTTCGTTTCTAAGTTTCTTTCTTCGTTTCTCCGTTTCTTTCTTCGTTTCTCCGTTTATTTCTTCGTTTCTCCATTTATTTCTCCGTTTCTCCGTTTCTTTCTTCGTTTCTCCGTTTCTTTGTTCGTTTCTCCGTTTCTTTCTTCGTTTCTCTGTTTCTTTCTTCGTTTCTCCGTTTCTTTCTTCGTTTCTCCGTTTCTTTCTCCGTTTCTCGATTTATTCCTCCGTTTCTTTCTTCGTTTCACCGTTTCTTACTTCGTTTCTCCGTTTCTTTCTTCGTTTCTCCGTATTTTTCTTCGTTTCTCTATTTATTTCTCCGTTTCTCCGTTTCTTTCTTCGTTTCTCCGTTTCCTTGTTCGTTTCTCCGTTTCTTTGTTCGTTTCTCCGTTTCTTTGTTCGTTTCTCCGTTTCTTTCTTCGTTTCTCTGTTTCTTTCTTCGTTTCTCGATTATTTCTTCGTTTCTCCATTTATTTCTACGTTTCTCCGTTTCTTTCTTCGTTTCTCTGTTTCTTTGTTCGTTTCTCCGTTTCTTTCATCGTATCACCGTTTCTTTCTTCGTTTCTCTGTTTCTTTCTTCGTTTCTCCGTTTCTTTCTTCGTTTCTCCGTTTCTTTCTTCGTTTCTCGATTTATTCCTCCGTTTCTTTCTTCGTTTCACCGTTTCTTACTTCGTTTCTCCGTTTCTTTCTTCGTTTCTCCGTATTTTTCTTCGTTTCTCTATTTATTTCTCCGTTTCTCCGTTTCTTTCTTCGTTTCTCCGTTTCTTTGTTCGTTTCTCCGTTTCTTTGTTCGTTTCTCCGTTTCTTTGTTCGTTTCTCCGTTTCTTTCTTCGTTTCTCTGTTTCTTTCTTCGTTTCTCGATTATTTCGTCGTTTCTTCATTCATTTCTTCGTTTCTCCGTTTATTTCTCCGATTCTCCGTTTCTTTGTTCGCTTCTCCGTTTCTTTGTTCGTTTCTCCGTTTCTTTGTTCGTTTCTCCGTCACTTTGTCGGTTTCTCCGTTTCTTCCTTCGTTTCTCCGTTTCTCGGTCTATTTCTTCGTTTCTCCATTTATTTCTCCGATTCTCCGTTTCTTTCTTCGTTTCTCAGTTTCTTTCTTCGTTTCTCCGTTTCTTTCTTCGTTTCTCCGTTTATTTCTTCGTTTCCCCATTTATTTCTCCGTTTCTCCGTTTCTTTCTTCGTATCTCCGTTTCTTTGTTCATTTCTCCGTTTCTTTGTTCGTTTCTCCGTTTCGTTCTTCGTTTCTCCGTTTCTTTCTTCGTTTCTCCGTTTATTTCTTCGTTTCCCCATTTATTTCTCCGTTTGTCCGTTTCTTTCTTCGTTTCTCCGTTTCTTTGTTCGTTTCTCCGTTTCTTTCTTCGTTTCTCTGTTTCTTTCTTCGTTTCTCCGTTTCTTTCTTCGTTTCTCCGTTTCTTTATTCATTTCTCCGTTTCTTTCTTCGTTTCTCCGTTTCTTTCTTCGTTTCTCCGATTCTTTCTTCGTTCCTCCATTTCTTTGTTTGTTTCTCCGTTTCTTTGTTCGTTTCTCCGTTTCTTTGTTCGTTTCTCCGTTTCTTTGTTCGTTTCTCCGTTTCTTTCTTCGTTTCTCCGTTTCTTTCTTCGTTTCTCCATTTATTTCGCCGTTTCTCCGTTTCTTTCTTCGTTTCTCCGTTTCTTTGTTTGTTTCTCCGTTTCTTTGTTTGTTTCTCCGTTTCTTTCTTCGTTTCTCCGTCTCTTTGTTCGTTTCTCCGTTTCTTTGTTCGTTTCTCCGTTTCTTTCTTCGTTTCTCCATTTATTTCTCCGTTTCTCCGTTTCTTTCTTCGTTTTTCCATTTCTTTGTTCGTTTCTCCGTTTCTTTCTTCGTTTCTCCGTTTCTTTGTTCGTTTCTCCGTTTATTTCATCGTTTCTCCATTTATTTCTCCGTTTCTCCGTTTATTTCTTCGTTTCTCCATTTATTTCTCCGATTCTCCGTTTCTTTGTTCGTTTCTCCGTTTCTTTGTTGGCTTCTCCGTTTCTTTGTTCGTTTCTCCGTTACTTTGTCGGTTTCTCCGTTTCTTCCTTCGTTTCTCCGTTTCTCGGTCTATTTCTTCGTTTCTCCGTTTCTTTCTTCGTTTCTCCATTTATTTCTCCGTTTCTCCGTTTATTTCATCGTTTCTCCATTTATTTCTCCGTTTCTCCGTTTATTTCTTCGTTTCTCCATTTATTTCTCCGTTTCTCCGTTTCTTTCTTCGTTTCTCTGTTTCTTTCTTCGTTTCTCCGTTTCTTTCTTCGCTTCTCCGTTTCTTTCTTCATTTCTCCGTTTCTTTCTTCGTTTCTCCGTTTCTTTCTTCGTTTCTCCGATTCTTTCTTCGTTTCTCCGTCTCTTTGTTCGTTTCTCCGTTTCTTTCTTCGTTTCTCCGTTTCTTTGTTCGTTTCTCCGTTTATTTCATCGTTTCTCCATTTATTTCTCCGTTTCTCCGTTTATTTCTCCGCTTCTCCATTTATTTCTCCGTTTCTCCGTTTCTTTCTTCGTTTCTCCGTTTCTTTGTTCGTTTCTCCGTTTCTTTGTTCGTTTCTCCGTTTCTTTGTTCGTTTCTCCGTTTCTTTCATCGTTTCTCCGTTTATTTCTTCGTTCCACCATTTATTTCTCCGTTGCTGCGTTTCTTTGTTCGTTTCTTTGTTCGTTTCTCCGTTTCTTTGTTCGTTTCTCCGTTTCTTTGTTCGTTTCTCCGTTTCATTCTTCGTTTCTCCGTTTATTTCTTCGTTTCTCCATTTATTTCTCCGGTTCTCCGTTTCTTTCTTCGTTTCTCAGTTTCTTTCTTCGTTTCTCCGTTTCTTTCTTCGTTTCTCCGTTTCTTTCTTCGTTTCTCCATTTATTTCTCCGTTTCTTTCTTCGTTTCTCCGTTTCTTTCTTCGTTTCTCCGTTTCTTTCTTCGTTTCTCCGTTTCTTTCTTCGTTTCTCCGTTTCTTTCTTTGTTTCTCCGTTTCTTTCTTCGTTTCTCCATTTATTTCTCCGTTTCTTTCTTCGTTTCTCCGTTTCTTACTTCGTTTCTCCGTTTCTTTCTTCGTTTCTCCGTTTCTTTCTTCGTATCTCCGTTTCTTTCTTCGTTTCTCTGTTTCTTTCTTCGTTTCTCCGTTTCTTTTTTCGTTTCGCTGTTTCTTTCTTCGTTTCTCGATTATTTCTTCGTTTCTCCATTTATTTCTACGTTTCTCCGTTTCTTTCTTCGTTTCTCTGTTTCTTTGTTCGTTTCTCCGTTTCTTTCATCGTATCACCGTTTCTTTCTTCGTTTCTCTGTTTCTTTCTTCGTTTCTCCGTTTCTTTCTTCGTTTCTCCGTTTCTTTCTTCGTTTCTCGATTTATTCCTCCGTTTCTTTCTTCGTTTCACCGTTTCTTACTTCGTTTCTCCGTTTCTTTCTTCGTTTCTCCGTATTTTTCTTCGTTTCTCTATTTATTTCTCCGTTTCTCCGTTTCTTTCTTCGTTTCTCCGTTTCTTTGTTCGTTTCTCCGTTTCTTTGTTCGTTTCTCCGTTTCTTTGTTCGTTTCTCCGTTTCTTTCTTCGTTTCTCTGTTTCTTTCTTCGTTTCTCGATTATTTCGTCGTTTCTTCATTCATTTCTTCGTTTCTCCGTTTATTTCTCCGATTCTCCGTTTCTTTGTTCGCTTCTCCGTTTCTTTGTTCGTTTCTCCGTTTCTTTGTTCGTTTCTCCGTCACTTTGTCGGTTTCTCCGTTTCTTCCTTCGTTTCTCCGTTTCTCGGTCTATTTCTTCGTTTCTCCATTTATTTCTCCGATTCTCCGTTTCTTTCTTCGTTTCTCAGTTTCTTTCTTCGTTTCTCCGTTTCTTTCTTCGTTTCTCCGTTTCTTTCTTCGTTTCTCCGTTTATTTCTTCGTTTCCCCATTTATTTCTCCGTTTCTCCGTTTCTTTCTTCGTATCTCCGTTTCTTTGTTCATTTCTCCGTTTCTTTGTTCGTTTCTCCGTTTCGTTCTTCGTTTCTCCGTTTCTTTCTTCGTTTCTCCGTTTATTTCTTCGTTTCCCCATTTATTTCTCCGTTTGTCCGTTTCTTTCTTCGTTTCTCCGTTTCTTTGTTCGTTTCTCCGTTTCTTTCTTCGTTTCTCTGTTTCTTTCTTCGTTTCTCCGTTTCTTTCTTCGTTTCTCCGTTTCTTTATTCATTTCTCCGTTTCTTTCTTCGTTTCTCCGTTTCTTTCTTCGTTTCTCCGATTCTTTCTTCGTTCCTCCATTTCTTTGTTTGTTTCTCCGTTTCTTTGTTCGTTTCTCCGTTTCTTTGTTCGTTTCTCCGTTTCTTTGTTCGTTTCTCCGTGTCTTTGTTCGTTTCTCCGTTTATTTCTTCGTTTCTCCATTTATTTCTCCGTTTCTCCGTTTCTCTCTTCGCTTCACGGTTTCTGTGTTCGTTTCTCCGTTTCTTTGTTCGTTTCTCCGTTTCTTTGTTCGTTTCTCCGTTTCTTTGTTCGTTTCTCCGTTTCTTTGTTCGTTTCTCCGTTTCTTTCTTCGTTTCTCTGTTTCTTTCTTCGTTTCTCGATTATTTCGTCGTTTCTTCATTCATTTCTTCGTTTCTCCGTTTATTTCTCCGATTCTCCGTTTCTTTGTTCGCTTCTCCGTTTCTTTGTTCGTTTCTCCGTTTCTTTGTTCGTTTCTCCGTCACTTTGTCGGTTTCTCCGTTTCTTCCTTCGTTTCTCCGTTTCTCGGTCTATTTCTTCGTTTCTCCATTTATTTCTCCGATTCTCCGTTTCTTTCTTCGTTTCTCAGTTTCTTTCTTCGTTTCTCCGTTTCTTTCTTCGTTTCTCCGTTTCTTTCTTCGTTTCTCCGTTTATTTCTTCGTTTCCCCATTTATTTCTCCGTTTCTCCGTTTCTTTCTTCGTTTCTCCGTTTCTTTGTTCATTTCTCCGTTTCTTTGTTCGTTTCTCCGTTTCGTTCTTCGTTTCTCCGTTTCTTTCTTCGTTTCTCCGTTTATTTCTTCGTTTCTCCATTTATTTCTCCGTTTGTCCGTTTCTTTCTTCGTTTCTCCGTTTCTTTGTTCGTTTCTCCGTTTCTTTCTTCGTTTCTCTGTTTCTTTCTTCGTTTCTCCGTTTCTTTCTTCGTTTCTCCGTTTCTTTCTTCATTTCTCCGTTTCTTTCTTCGTTTCTCCGTTTCTTTCTTCGTTTCTCCGTTTATTTCTTCGTTTCTCCATTTATTTCTCCGTTTCTCCGTTTCTTTCTTCGTTTCTCCGTTTCTTTGTTCGTTTCTCCGTTTCTTTGTTCGTTTCTCCGTTTATTTCTTCGTTTCTCCATTTATTTCTCCGTTTCTCCGTTTCTTTCTTCGCTTCTCGGTTTCTTTGTTCGTTTCTCCGTTTCTTTGTTCGTTTCTCCGTTTCTTTGTTCGTTTCTCCGTTTCTTTCTTCGTTTCTCCGTTTCTTTCTTCGTTTCTCCATTTATTTCGCCGTTTCTCCGTTTCTTTCTTCGTTTCTCCGTTTCTTTGTTTGTTTCTCCGTTTCTTTGTTTGTTTCTCCGTTTCTTTCTTCGTTTCTCCGTCTCTTTGTTCGTTTCTCCGTTTCTTTGTTCGTTTCTCCGTTTCTTTCTTCGTTTCTCCATTTATTTCTCCGTTTCTCCGTTTCTTTCTTCGTTTTTCCATTTCTTTGTTCGTTTCTCCGTTTCTTTCTTCGTTTCTCCGTTTCTTTGTTCGTTTCTCCGTTTATTTCATCGTTTCTCCATTTATTTCTCCGTTTCTCCGTTTATTTCTTCGTTTCTCCATTTATTTCTCCGATTCTCCGTTTCTTTGTTCGTTTCTCCGTTTCTTTGTTCGCTTCTCCGTTTCTTTGTTCGTTTCTCCGTTACTTTGTCGGTTTCTCCGTTTCTTCCTTCGTTTCTCCGTTTCTCGGTCTATTTCTTCGTTTCTCCGTTTCTTTCTTCGTTTCTCCATTTATTTCTCCGTTTCTCCGTTTATTTCTTCGTTTCTCCATTTATTTCTCCGATTCTCCGTTTCTTTGTTCGTTTCTCCGTTTCTTTGTTCGTTTCTCCGTTTCTTTGTTCGTTTCTTCGTTTCTCCGTTTCATTGTTCGTTTGTCCGTTTCTTTGTTCGTTTCTCCGTTTCTTTGTTTGTTTCTCCGTTTCTTTCTTCGTTTCTCCGTCTCTTTGTTCGTTTCTCCGTTTCTTTGTTCGTTTCTCCGTTTCTTTCTTCGTTTCTCCATTTATTTCTCCGTTTCTCCGTTTCTTTCTTCGTTTTTCCATTTCTTTGTTCGTTTCTCCGTTTCTTTCTTCGTTTCTCCGTTTCTTTGTTCGTTTCTCCGTTTATTTCATCGTTTCTCCATTTATTTCTCCGTTTCTCCGTTTATTTCTTCGTTTCTCCATTTATTTCTCCGTTTCTCCGTTTCTTTCTTCGTTTCTCTGTTTCTTTCTTCGTTTCTCCGTTTCTTTCTTCGCTTCTCCGTTTCTTTCTTCATTTCTCCGTTTCTTTCTTCGTTTCTCCGTTTCTTTCTTCGTTTCTCCGATTCTTTCTTCGTTTCTCCGTCTCTTTGTTCGTTTCTCCGTTTCTTTCTTCGTTTCACCGTTTCTTTGTTCGTTTCTCCTTTTATTTCATCGTTTCTCCATTTATTTCTCCGTTTCTCCGTTTATTTCTCCGCTTCTCCATTTATTTCTCCGTTTCTCCGTTTCTTTCTTCGTTTCTCCGTTTCTTTGTTCGTTTCTCCGTTTCTTTGTTCGTTTCTTCGTTTCTCCGTTTCATTGTTCGTTTGTCCGTTTCTTTGTTCGTTTCTCCGTTTCTTTGTTTGTTTCTCCGTTTCTTTCTTCGTTTCTCCGTCTCTTTGTTCGTTTCTCCGTTTCTTTGTTCGTTTCTCCGTTTCTTTCTTCGTTTCTCCATTTATTTCTCCGTTTCTCCGTTTCTTTCTTCGTTTTTCCATTTCTTTGTTCGTTTCTCCGTTTCTTTCTTCGTTTCTCCGTTTCTTTCTTCGTTTCTAAGTTTCTTTCTTCGTTTCTCCGTTTCTTTCTTCGTTTCTCCGTTTATTTCTTCGTTTCTCCATTTATTTCTCCGTTTCTCCGTTTCTTTCTTCGTTTCTCCGTTTCTTTGTTCGTTTCTCCGTTTCTTTCTTCGTTTCTCTGTTTCTTTCTTCGTTTCTCCGTTTATTTCTTCGTTTCTCCATTTATTTCTCCGTTTCTCCATTTATTTCTCCGTTTCTCCGTTTCTTTCTTCGTTTCTCCGTTTCTTTGTTCGTTTCTCCGTTTCTTTGTTCGTTTCTTCGGTTCTCCGTTTCATTGTTCGTTTGTCCGTTTCTTTGTTCGTTTCTCCGTTTCTTTCTTCGTTTCTCCGTTTATTTCTTCGTTTCTCTGTTTATTTCATCGTTTCTCCATTTATTTCTCCGTTTCTCCGTTTATTTCTTCGTTTCTCCATTTATTTCTCCGATTCTCCGTTTCTTTGTTCGTTTCTCCGTTTCTTTGTTCGTTTCTCCGTTTCTTTGTTCGTTTCTCCGTTACTTTGTCGGTTTCTCCGTTTCTTCCTTCGTTTCTCCGTTTTGTCGGTCTATTTCTTCGTTTCTCCATTTATTTCTCCGATTCTCCGTTTCTTTCTTCGTTTCTCCGTTTCTTTGTTCGTTTCTCCGTTTCTTTGTTCGTTTCTCCGTTTCTTTGTTCGTTTCTCCGTTTCTTTCTTCGTTTCTCCATTTATTTCTCCGTTTCTCCGTTTCTTTCTTCGTTTTTCCATTTCTTTGTTCGTTTCTCCGTTTCTTTGTTCGTTTCTCCATTTCTTTGTTCGTTTCTCCGTTTATTTCATCGTTTCTCCATTTATTTCTCCGTTTCTCCGTTTATTTCTTCGTTTCTCCATTTATTTCTCCGATTCTCCGTTTCTTTGTTCGTTTCTCCGTTTCTTTGTTCGTTTCTCCGTTTCTTTATTCGTTTCTTCGTTACTTTGTCGGTTTCTCCGTTTCTTCCTTCGTTTCTCCGTTTCTCGGTCTATTTCTTCGTTTCTCCACTTATTTCTCCGATTCTCCGTTTATTTCTTCGTTTCTCAGTTTCTTTCTTCGTTTCTCCGTTTCTTTCTTCGTTTCTAAGTTTCTTTCTTCGTTTCTCCGTTTCTTTCTTCGTTTCTCCGTTTATTTCTTCGTTTCTCCATTTATTTCTCCGTTTCTCCGTTTCTTTCTTCGTTTCTCCGTTTCTTTGTTCGTTTCTCCGTTTCTTTCTTCGTTTCTCTGTTTCTTTCTTCGTTTCTCCGTTTCTTTCTTCGTTTCTCCGTTTATTTCTTCGTTTCTCCATTTATTTCTCCGTTTCTCCATTTATTTCTCCGTTTCTCCGTTTCTTTCTTCGTTTCTCCGTTTCTTTGTTCGTTTCTCCGTTTCTTTGTTCGTTTCTTCGTTTCTCCGTTTCATTGTTCGTTTGTCCGTTTCTTTGTTCGTTTCTCCGTTTCTTTCTTCGTTTCTCCGTTTATTTCTTCGTTTCTCTGTTTATTTCATCGTTTCTCCATTTATTTCTCCGTTTCTCCGTTTATTTCTTCGTTTCTCCATTTATTTCTCCGATTCTCCGTTTCTTTGTTCGTTTCTCCGTTTCTTTGTTCGTTTCTCCGTTTCTTTGTTCGTTTCTCCGTTTCTTTGTTCGTTTCTCCGTTTCTTTGTTCGTTTCTCCGTTACTTTGTCGGTTTCTCCGTTTCTTCCTTCGTTTCTCCGTTTCTCGGTCTATTTCTTCGTTTCTCCGTTTCTTTCTTCGTTTCTCCGTTTCTTTCTTCGTTTCTCCGTTTCTTTCTTCGTTTCTCCGTTTATTTCTTCGTTTCCCCATTTATTTCTCCGTTTCTCCGTTTCTTTCTTCGTTTCTCCGTTTCTTTTTTCGTTTCGCTGTTCCTTTCTTCGTTTCTCGATTATTTCTTCGTTTCTCCATTTATTTCTACGTTTCTCCGTTTCTTTCTTCGTTTCTCTGTTTCTTTGTTCGTTTCTCCGTTTCTTTCATCGTATCACCGTTTCTTTCTTCGTTTCTCTGTTTCTTTCTTCGTTTCTCCGTTACTTTCTTCGTTTCTCCGTTTCTTTCTTCGTTTCTCCGTTTCTTTCTTCGTTTCTCGATTTATTCCTCCGTTTCTTTCTTCGTTTCACCGTTTCTTACTTCGTTTCTCCGTTTCTTTCTTCGTTTCTCCGTATTTTTCTTCGTTTCTCTATTTATTTCTCCGTTTCTCCGTTTCTTTCTTCGTTTCTCCGTTTCTTTGTTCGTTTCTCCGTTTCTTTGTTCGTTTCTCCGTTTCATTGTTCGTTTCTCCGTTTCTTTCTTCGTTTCTCTGTTTCTTTCTTCGTTTCTCGATTATTTCGTCGTTTCTTCATTCATTTCTTCGTTTCTCCGTTTATTTCTCCGATTCTCCGTTTCTTTGTTCGCTTCTCCGTTTCTTTGTTCGTTTCTCCGTTTCTTTGTTCGTTTCTCCGTCACTTTGTCGGTTTCTCCGTTTCTTCCTTCGTTTCTCCGTTTCTCGGTCTATTTCTTCGTTTCTCCATTTATTTCTCCGATTCTCCGTTTCTTTCTTCGTTTCTCAGTTTCTTTCTTCGTTTCTCCGTTTCTTTCTTCGTTTCTCCGTTTCTTTCTTCGTTTCTCCGTTTATTTCTTCGTTTCCCCATTTATTTCTCCGTTTCTCCGTTTCATTCTTCGTATCTCCGTTTCTTTGTTCATTTCTCCGTTTCTTTGTTCGTTTCTCCGTTTCGTTCTTCGTTTCTCCGTTTCTTTCTTCGTTTCTCCGTTTATTTCTTCGTTTCCCCATTTATTTCTCCGTTTGTCCGTTTCTTTCTTCGTTTCTCCGTTTCTTTGTTCGTTTCTCCGTTTCTTTCTTCGTTTCTCTGTTTCTTTCTTCGTTTCTCCGTTTCTTTCTTCGTTTCTCCGTTTCTTTATTCATTTCTCCGTTTCTTTCTTCGTTTCTCCGTTTCTTTCTTCGTTTCTCCGATTCTTTCTTCGTTCCTCCATTTCTTTGTTTGTTTCTCCGTTTCTTTGTTCGTTTCTCCGTTTCTTTGTTCGTTTCTCCGTTTCTTTGTTCGTTTCTCCGTGTCTTTGTTCGTTTCTCCGTTTATTTCTTCGTTTCTCCATTTATTTCTCCGTTTCTCCGTTTCTCTCTTCGCTTCTCGGTTTCTGTGTTCGTTTCTCCGTTTCTTTGTTCGTTTCTCCGTTTCTTTGTTCGTTTCTCCGTTTCTTTGTTCGTTTCTCCGTTTCTTTGTTCGTTTCTCCGTTTCTTTCTTCGTTTCTCTGTTTCTTTCTTCGTTTCTCGATTATTTCGTCGTTTCTTCATTCATTTCTTCGTTTCTCCGTTTATTTCTCCGATTCTCCGTTTCTTTGTTCGTTTCTCCGTTTATTTCATCGTTTCTCCATTTATTTCTCCGTTTCTCCGTTTATTTCTTCGTTTCTCCATTTATTTCTCCGATTCTCCGTTTCTTTG
The DNA here is from genome assembly GCF_051014685.1 of Ptiloglossa arizonensis. NCBI lineage: Eukaryota > Metazoa > Arthropoda > Insecta > Hymenoptera > Colletidae > Ptiloglossa > Ptiloglossa arizonensis. Next base: position 1,026,592 of record NW_027478442.1, on the reverse strand, counting down.
TTCGTTTCTCCGTTTCTTTGTTCGCTTCTCCGTTTCTTTGTTCGTTTCTCCGTTACTTTGTCGGTTTCTCCGTTTCTTCCTTCGTTTCTCCGTTTCTCGGTCTATTTCTTCGTTTCTCCGTTTCTTTCTTCGTTTCTCCATTTATTTCTCCGTTTCTCCGTTTATTTCTTCGTTTCTCCATTTATTTCTCCGATTCTCCGTTTCTTTGTTCGTTTCTCCGTTTCTTTGTTCGTTTCTCCGTTTCTTTGTTCGTTTCTCCGTTTCTTTGTTCGTTTCTTCGTTACTTTGTCGGTTTCTCCGTTTCTTCCTTCGTTTCTCCGTTTCTCGGTCTATTTCTTCGTTTCTCCGTTTCTTTCTTCGTTTCTCCGTTTCTTTCTTCGTTTCTCCGTTTATTTCTTCGTTTCCCCATTTATTTCTCCGTTTCTCCGTTTCTTTCTTCGTTTCTCCGTTTCTTTGTTCATTTCTCCGTTTCTTTGTTCGTTTCTCCGTTTCGTTCTTCGTTTCTCCGTTTCTTTCTTCGTTTCTCCGTTTATTTCTTCGTTTCCCCATTTATTTCTCCGTTTCTCCGTTTCTTTCTTCGTTTCTCCAATTCTTTGTTCATTTCTCCGTTTCTTTGTTCGTTTCTCCGTTTCGTTCTTCGTTTCTCCGTTTCTTTCTTCGTTTCTCCGTTTATTTCTTCGTTTCTCCATTTATTTCTCCGTTTCTCCGTTTCTTTCTTCGTTTCTCCGTTTCTTCGTTCGTTTCTCCGTTTCTTTCTTCGTTTCTCTGTTTCTTTCTTCGTTTCTCCGTTTCCTTCTTCGCTTCTCCGTTTCTTTCTTCATTTCTCCGTTTCTTTCTTCGTTTCTCCGTTTCTTTCTTCGTTTCTCCGATTCTTTCTTCGTTTCTCCGTCTCTTTGTTCGTTTCTCCGTTTCTTTCTTCGTTTCTCCCTTTCTTTGTTCGGTTCTCCGTTTATTTCATCGTTTCTCCATTTATTTCTCCGTTTCTCCGTTTATTTCTTCGTTTCTCCATTTATTTCTCCGATTCTCCGTTTCTTTGATCGTTTCTCCGTTTCTTTCTTCGTTTCTCCATTTATTTCTCCGTTTCTCCGTTTCTTTCTTCGTTTTTCCATTTCTTTGTTCGTTTCTCCGTTTCTTTCTTCGTTTCTCCGTTTCTTTGTTCGTTTCTCCGTTTATTTCATCGTTTCTCCATTTATTTCTCCGTTTCTCCGTTTATTTCTTCGTTTCTCCATTTATTTCTCCGATTCTCCGTTTCTTTGTTCGTTTCTCCGTTTCTTTGTTCGTTTCTCCGTTTCTTTATTCGTTTCTTCGTTACTTTGTCGGTTTCTCCGTTTCTTCCTTCGTTTCTCCGTTTCTCGGTCTATTTCTTCGTTTCTCCACTTATTTCTCCGATTCTCCGTTTATTTCTTCGTTTCTCAGTTTCTTTCTTCGTTTCTCCGTTTCTTTCTTCGTTTCTAAGTTTCTTTCTTCGTTTCTCCGTTTCTTTCTTCGTTTCTCCGTTTATTTCTTCGTTTCTCCATTTATTTCTCCGTTTCTCCGTTTCTTTCTTCGTTTCTCCGTTTCTTTGTTCGTTTCTCCGTTTCTTTCTTCGTTTCTCTGTTTCTTTCTTCGTTTCTCCGTTTCTTTCTTCGTTTCTCCGTTTATTTCTTCGTTTCTCCATTTATTTCTCCGCTTCTCCATTTATTTCTCCGTTTCTCCGTTTCTTTCTTCGTTTCTCCGTTTCTTTGTTCGTTTCTCCGTTTCTTTGTTCGTTTCTTCGTTTCTCCGTTTCATTGTTCGTTTGTCCGTTTCTTTGTTCGTTTCTCCGTTTCTTTGTTTGTTTCTCCGTTTCTTTCTTCGTTTCTCCGTCTCTTTGTTCGTTTCTCCGTTTCTTTGTTCGTTTCTCCGTTTCTTTCTTCGTTTCTCCATTTATTTCTCCGTTTCTCCGTTTCTTTCTTCGTTTTTCCATTTCTTTGTTCGTTTCTCCGTTTCTTTCTTCGTTTCTCCGTTTCTTTGTTCGTTTCTCCGTTTATTTCATCGTTTCTCCATTTATTTCTCCGTTTCTCCGTTTATTTCTTCGTTTCTCCATTTATTTCTCCGATTCTCCGTTTCTTTGTTCGTTTCTCCGTTTCTTTGTTCGCTTCTCCGTTTCTTTGTTCGTTTCTCCGTTACTTTGTCGGTTTCTCTGTTTCTTCCTTCGTTTCTCCGTTTCTCGGTCTATTTCTTCGTTTCTCCGCTTCTTTCTTCGTTTCTCCATTTATTTCCCCGTTTCTCCGTTTATTTCTTCGTTTCTCCATTTATTTCTCCGATTCTCCGTTTCTTTGTTCGTTTCTCCGTTTCTTTGTTCGTTTCTCCGTTTCTTTCTTCGTTTCTCCATTTATTTCTCCGTTTCTCCGTTTCTTTCTTCGTTTTTCCATTTCTTTGTTCGTTTCTCCGTTTCTTTCTTCGTTTCTCCGTTTCTTTCTTCGTTTCTCCGTTTATTTCTTCGTTTCTCCATTTATTTCTCCGTTTCTCCGTTTCTTTCTTCGTTTCTCCGTTTCTTTGTTCGTTTCTCCGTTTCTTTCTTCGTTTCTCTGTTTCTTTCTTCGTTTCTCCGTTTCTTTCTTCGTTTCTCCGTTTATTTCTTCGTTTCTCCATTTATTTCTCCGCTTCTCCATTTATTTCTCCGTTTCTCCGTTTCTTTCTTCGTTTCTCCGTTTCTTTGTTCGTTTCTCCGTTTCTTTGTTCGTTTCTTCGTTTCTCCGTTTCATTGTTCGTTTGTCCGTTTCTTTGTTCGTTTCTCCGTTTCTTTGTTTGTTTCTCCGTTTCTTTCTTCGTTTCTCCGTCTCTTTGTTCGTTTCTCCGTTTCTTTGTTCGTTTCTCCGTTTCTTTCTTCGTTTCTCCATTTATTTCTCCGTTTCTCCGTTTCTTTCTTCGTTTTTCCATTTCTTTGTTCGTTTCTCCGTTTCTTTCTTCGTTTCTCCGTTTCTTTTTTCGTTTCTCCGATTATTTCATCGTTTCTCCATTTATTTCTCCGTTTCTCCGTTTATTTCTTCGTTTCTCCATTTATTTCTCCGATTCTCCGTTTCTTTGTTCGTTTCTCCGTTTCTTTGTTCGTTTCTCCGTTTCTTTATTCGTTTCTTCGTTACTTTGTCGGTTTCTCCGTTTCTTCCTTCGTTTCTCCGTTTCTCGGTCTATTTCTTCGTTTCTCCATTTATTTCTCCGATTCTCCGTTTATTTCTTCGTTTCTCAGTTTCTTTCTTCGTTTCTCCGTTTCTTTCTTCGTTTCTAAGTTTCTTTCTTCGTTTCTCCGTTTCTTTCTTCGTTTCTCCGTTTATTTCTTCGTTTCTCCATTTATTTCTCCGTTTCTCCGTTTCTTTCTTCGTTTCTCCGTTTCTTTGTTCGTTTCTCCGTTTCTTTCTTCGTTTCTCTGTTTCTTTCTTCGTTTCTCCGTTTCTTTCTTCGTTTCTCCGTTTATTTCTTCGTTTCTCCATTTATTTCTCCGCTTCTCCATTTATTTCTCCGTTTCTCCGTTTCTTTCTTCGTTTCTCCGTTTCTTTGTTCGTTTCTCCGTTTCTTTGTTCGTTTCTTCGTTTCTCCGTTTCATTGTTCGTTTGTCCGTTTCTTTGTTCGTTTCTCCGTTTCTTTGTTTGTTTCTCCGTTTCTTTCTTCGTTTCTCCGTCTCTTTGTTCGTTTCTCCGTTTCTTTGTTCGTTTCTCCGTTTCTTTCTTCGTTTCTCCATTTATTTCTCCGTTTCTCCGTTTCTTTCTTCGTTTTTCCATTTCTTTGTTCGTTTCTCCGTTTCTTTCTTCGTTTCTCCGTTTCTTTGTTCGTTTCTCCGTTTATTTCATCGTTTCTCCATTTATTTCTCCGTTTCTCCGTTTATTTCTTCGTTTCTCCATTTATTTCTCCGATTCTCCGTTTCTTTGTTCGTTTCTCCGTTTCTTTGTTCGCTTCTCCGTTTCTTTGTTCGTTTCTCCGTTACTTTGTCGGTTTCTCCGTTTCTTCCTTCGTTTCTCCGTTTCTCGGTCTATTTCTTCGTTTCTCCGCTTCTTTATTCGTTTCTCCATTTATTTCTCCGTTTCTCCGTTTATTTCTTCGTTTCTCCATTTATTTCTCCGATTCTCCGTTTCTTTGTTCGTTTCTCCGTTTCTTTGTTCGTTTCTCCGTTTCTTTCTTCGTTTCTCCATTTATTTCTCCGTTTCTCCGTATCTTTCTTCGTTTTTCCATTTCTTTGTTCGTTTCTCCGTTTCTTTCTTCGTTTCTCCGTTTCTTTCTTCGTTTCTCCGTTTATTTCTTCGTTTCTCCATTTATTTCTCCGTTTCTCCGTTTCTTTCTTCGTTTCTCCGTTTCTTTGTTCGTTTCTCCGTTTCTTTCTTCGTTTCTCTGTTTCTTTCTTCGTTTCTCCGTTTCTTTCTTCGTTTCTCCGTTTATTTCTTCGTTTCTCCATTTATTTCTCCGCTTCTCCATTTATTTCTCCGTTTCTCCGTTTCTTTCTTCATTTCTCCGTTTCTTTGTTCGTTTCTCCGTTTCTTTGTTCGTTTCTTCGTTTCTCCGTTTCATTGTTCGTTTGTCCGTTTCTTTGTTCGTTTCTCCGTTTCTTTGTTTGTTTCTCCGTTTCTTTCTTCGTTTCTCCGTCTCTTTGTTCGTTTCTCCGTTTCTTTGTTCGTTTCTCCGTTTCTTTCTTCGTTTCTCCATTTATTTCTCCGTTTCTCCGTTTCTTTCTTCGTTTTTCCATTTCTTTGTTCGTTTCTCCGTTTCTTTCTTCGTTTCTCCGTTTCTTTTTTCGTTTCTCCGTTTATTTCATCGTTTCTCCATTTATTTCTCCGTTTCTCCGTTTATTTCTTCGTTTCTCCATTTATTTCTCCGATTCTCCGTTTCTTTGTTCGTTTCTCCGTTTCTTTGTTCGCTTCTCCGTTTCTTTGTTCGTTTCTCCGTTACTTTGTCGGTTTCTCCGTTTCTTCCTTCGTTTCTCCGTTTCTCGGTCTATTTCTTCGTTTCTCCGCTTCTTTCTTCGTTTCTCCATTTATTTCTCCGTTTCTCCGTTTATTTCTTCGTTTCTCCATTTATTTCTCCGATTCTCCGTTTCTTTGTTCGTTTCTCCGTTTCTTTGTTCGTTTCTCCGTTTCTTTGTTCGTTTCTTCGTTACTTTGTCGGTTTCTCCGTTTCTTCCTTCGTTTCTCCGTTTCTCGCACTATTTCTTCGTTTCTCCGTTTCTTTCTTCGTTTCTCCGGTTCTTTCTTCGTTTCTCCGTTTATTTCTTCGTTTCCCCATTTATTTCTCCGTTTCTCCGTTTCTTTCTTCGTTTCTCCGTTTCTTTGTTCATTTCTCCGTTTCTTTGTTCGTTTCTCCGTTTCGTTCTTCGTTTCTCCGTTTCTTTTTCGTTTCTCCGTTTCTTTCTTCGTTTCCCGTTTATTTCTTCGTTTCTCCATTTATTTCTCCGTTTCTCCGTTTCTTTGTTCGTTTCTCCGTTTCTTTGTTCGTTTCTCCGTTTCTTTGTTCGTTTCTCCGTTTGTTTGCTCGTTTCTCCATTTATTTCTCCGTTTCTTTCTTCGTTTCTCCGTTTCTTTCTTCATTTCTCCGTTTCTTTCTTCGTTTCTCCGTTTCTTTCTTCGTTTCTCCGATTCTTTCTTCGTTTCTCCGTCTCTTTGTTCGTTTCTCCGTTTCTTTCTTCGTTTCTCCGTTTCTTTGTTCGGTTCTCCGTTTATTTCATCGTTTCTCCATTTATTTCTCCGTTTCTCCGTTTATTTCTGCGTTTCTCCATTTATTTCTCCGATTCTCCGTTTCTTTGATCGTTTCTCCGTTTCTTTCTTCGTTTCTCCATTTATTTCCCCGTTTCTCCGTTTCTTTCTTCGTTTTTCCATTTCTTTGTTCGTTTCTCCGTTTCTTTCTTCGTTTCTCCGTTTCTTTGTTCGTTTCTCCGTTTATTTCATCGTTTCTCCATTTATTTCTCCGTTTCTCCGTTTATTTCTCCGCTTCTCCATTTATTTCTCCGTTTCTCCGTTTCTTTCTTCGTTTCTCCGTTTCTTTGTTCGTTTCTCCGTTTCTTTGTTCGTTTCTTCGTTTCTCCGTTTCATTGTTCGTTTGTCCGTTTCTTTGTTCGTTTCTCCGTTTCTTTGTTTGTTTCTCCGTTTCTTTCTTCGTTTCTCCGTCTCTTTGTTCGTTTCTCCGTTTCTTTGTTCGTTTCTCCGTTTCTTTCTTCGTTTCTCCATTTATTTCTCCGTTTCTCCGTTTCTTTCTTCGTTTTTCCATTTCTTTGTTCGTTTCTCCGTTTCTTTCTTCGTTTCTCCGTTTCTTTCTTCGTTTCTAAGTTTCTTTCTTCGTTTCTCCGTTTCTTTCTTCGTTTCTCCGTTTATTTCTTCGTTTCTCCATTTATTTCTCCGTTTCTCCGTTTCTTTCTTCGTTTCTCCGTTTCTTTGTTCGTTTCTCCGTTTCTTTCTTCGTTTCTCTGTTTCTTTCTTCGTTTCTCCGTTTCTTTCTTCGTTTCTCCGTTTATTTCTTCGTTTCTCCATTTATTTCTCCGTTTCTCCATTTATTTCTCCGTTTCTCCGTTTCTTTCTTCGTTTCTCCGTTTCTTTGTTCGTTTCTCCGTTTCTTTGTTCGTTTCTCCGTTTCTTTGTTCGTTTCTTCGGTTCTCCGTTTCATTGTTCGTTTGTCCGTTTCTTTGTTCGTTTCTCCGTTTCTTTCTTCGTTTCTCCGTTTATTTCTTCGTTTCTCTGTTTATTTCATCGTTTCTCCATTTATTTCTCCGTTTCTCCGTTTATTTCTTCGTTTCTCCATTTATTTCTCCGATTCTCCGTTTCTTTGTTCGTTTCTCCGTTACTTTGTCGGTTTCTCCGTTTCTTCCTTCGTTTCTCCGTTTTGTCGGTCTATTTCTTCGTTTCTCCATTTATTTCTCCGATTCTCCGTTTCTTTCTTCGTTTCTCCGTTTCTTTGTTCGTTTCTCCGTTTCTTTGTTCGTTTCTCCGTTTCTTTGTTCGTTTCTCCGTTTCTTTCTTCGTTTCTCCATTTATTTCTCCGTTTCTCCGTTTCTTTCTTCGTTTTTCCATTTCTTTGTTCGTTTCTCCGTTTCTTTGTTCGTTTCTCCATTTCTTTGTTCGTTTCTCCGTTTATTTCATCGTTTCTCCATTTATTTCTCCGTTTCTCCGTTTATTTCTTCGTTTCTCCATTTATTTCTCCGATTCTCCGTTTCTTTGTTCGTTTCTCCGTTTCTTTGTTCGTTTCTCCGTTTCTTTATTCGTTTCTTCGTTACTTTGTCGGTTTCTCCGTTTCTTCCTTCGTTTCTCCGTTTCTCGGTCTATTTCTTCGTTTCTCCACTTATTTCTCCGATTCTCCGTTTATTTCTTCGTTTCTCAGTTTCTTTCTTCGTTTCTCCGTTTCTTTCTTCGTTTCTAAGTTTCTTTCTTCGTTTCTCCGTTTCTTTCTTCGTTTCTCCGTTTATTTCTTCGTTTCTCCATTTATTTCTCCGTTTCTCCGTTTCTTTCTTCGTTTCTCCGTTTCTTTGTTCGTTTCTCCGTTTCTTTCTTCGTTTCTCTGTTTCTTTCTTCGTTTCTCCGTTTCTTTCTTCGTTTCTCCGTTTATTTCTTCGTTTCTCCATTTATTTCTCCGTTTCTCCATTTATTTCTCCGTTTCTCCGTTTCTTTCTTCGTTTCTCCGTTTCTTTGTTCGTTTCTCCGTTTCTTTGTTCGTTTCTTGGTTTCTCCGTTTCATTGTTCGTTTGTCCGTTTCTTTGTTCGTTTCTCCGTTTCTTTCTTCGTTTCTCCGTTTATTTCTTCGTTTCTCTGTTTATTTCATCGTTTCTCCATTTATTTCTCCGTTTCTCCGTTTATTTCTTCGTTTCTCCATTTATTTCTCCGATTCTCCGTTTCTTTGTTCGTTTCTCCGTTTCTTTGTTCGTTTCTCCGTTTCTTTGTTCGTTTCTCCGTTTCTTTGTTCGTTTCTCCGTTTCTTTGTTCGTTTCTCCGTTTCTTTGTTCGTTTCTCCGTTACTTTGTCGGTTTCTCCGTTTCTTCCTTCGTTTCTCCGTTTCTCGGTCTATTTCTTCGTTTCTCCGTTTCTTTCTTCGTTTCTCCGTTTCTTTCTTCGTTTCTCCGTTTCTTTCTTCGTTTCTCCGTTTATTTCTTCGTTTCCCCATTTATTTCTCCGTTTCTCCGTTTCTTTCTTCGTTTCTCCGTTTCTTTGTTCATTTCTCCGTTTCTTTGTTCGTTTCTCCGTTTCGTTCTTCGTTTCTCCGTTTCTTTCTTCATTTCTCCGTTTCTTTCTTCGTTTCTCCGTTTCTTTCTTCGTTTCTCCGATTCTTTCTTCGTTTCTCCGTTTCTTTCTTCGTTTCTCCGTTTCTTTCTTCATTTCTCCGTTTCTTTCTTCGTTTCTCCGTTTCTTTCTTCGTTTCTCCGATTCTTTCTTCGTTCCTCCATTTCTTTGTTTGTTTCTCCGTTTCTTTGTTCGTTTCTCCGTTTCTATGTTCGTTTCTCCGTTTCTTTGTTCGTTTCTCCGTTTCTTTGTTCGTTTCTCCGTTTATTTCTTCGTTTCTCCATTTATTTCTCCGTTTCTCCGTTTCTTTCTTCGCTTCTCGGTTTCTTTGTTCGTTTCTCCGTTTCTTTGTTCGTTTCTCCGTTTCTTTGTTCGTTTCTCCGTTTCTTTCTTCGTTTCTCCGTTTCTTTCTTCGTTTCTCCATTTATTTCGCCGTTTCTCCGTTTCTTTCTTCGTTTCTCCGTTTCTTTGTTTGTTTCTCCGTTTCTTTGTTTGTTTCTCCGTTTCTTTCTTCGTTTCTCCGTCTCTTTGTTCGTTTCTCCGTTTCTTTGTCGGTTTCTCCGTTTCTTCCTTCGTTTCTCCGTTTCTCGGTCTATTTCTTCGTTTCTCCATTTATTTCTCCGATTCTCCGTTTCTTTCTTCGTTTCTCCGTTTCTTTCTTCGTTTCTCCGATTCTTTCTTCGTTCCTCCATTTCTTTGTTCGTTTCTCCGTTTCTTTGTTCGTTTCTCCGTTTCTTTGTTCGTTTCTCCGTTTCTTTGTTCGTTTCTCCGTTTCATTCTTCGTTTCTCCGTTTATTTCTTCGTTTCTCCGTTTCTTTCTTCGTTTCTCCATTTATTTCTCCGTTTCTTTCTTCGTTTCTCCGTTTCTTTCTTCGTTTCTCCGTTTCTTTCTCCGGTTCTCCGTTTCTTTCTTCGTTTCTCAGTTTCTTTCTTCGTTTCTCCGTTTCTTTCTTCGTTTCTCCGTTTCTTTCTTCGTTTCTCCATTTATTTCTCCGTTTCTTTCTTCGTTTCTCCGTTTCTTTCTTCGTTTCTCCGTTTCTTTCTTCGTTTCTCCCTTTCTTTCTTCGTTTCTCCGTTTCTTTCTTCGTTTCTCCATTTATTTCTCCGTTTCTTTCTTCGTTTCTCCGTTTCTTACTTCGTTTCTCCGTTTCTTTCTTCGTTTCTCCGTTTCTTTCTTCGTATCTCCGTTTCTTTCTTCGTTTCTCTGTTTCTTTCTTCGTTTCTCCGTTTCTTTTTTCGTTTCGCTGTTTCTTTCTTCGTTTCTCGATTATTTCTTCGTTTCTCCATTTATTTCTACGTTTCTCCGTTTCTTTCTTCGTTTCTCTGTTTCTTTGTTCGTTTCTCCGTTTCTTTCATCGTATCACCGTTTCTTTCTTCGTTTCTCTGTTTCTTTCTTCGTTTCTCCGTTTCTTTCTTCGTTTCTCCGTTTCTTTCTTCGTTTCTCGATTTATTCCTCCGTTTCTTTCTTCGTTTCACCGTTTCTTACTTCGTTTCTCCGTTTCTTTCTTCGTTTCTCCGTTTCTTTCTTCGTTTCTCCGTTTCTTTCTTCGTTTCTCCGTTTCTTTCTTCGTTTCTCCATTTATTTCTCCGTTTCTTTCTTCGTTTCTCCGTTTCTTTCTTCGTTTCTCCATTTATTTCTCCGTTTCTTTCTTCGTTTCTCCGTTTCTTACTTCGTTTCTCCGTTTCTTTCTTCGTTTCTCCGTTTCTTTCTTCGTATCTCCGTTTCTTTCTTCGTTTCTCCGTTTCTTTCTTCGTTTCTCCGTTTCTTTCTTCGTTTCTCGATTTATTCCTCCGTTTCTTTCTTCGTTTCACCGTTTCTTACTTCGTTTCTCCGTTTCTTTCTTCGTTTCTCCGTTTCTTTCTTCGTTTCTCCGTTTCTTTCTTCGTTTCTCCGTTTCTTTCTTCGTTTCTCCCTTTCTTTCTTCGTTTCTCCGTTTCTTTCTTCGTTTCTCCATTTATTTCTCCGTTTCTTTCTTCGTTTCTCCGTTTCTTACTTCGTTTCTCCGTTTCTTTCTTCGTTTCTCCGTTTCTTTCTTCGTATCTCCGTTTCTTTCTTCGTTTCTCTGTTTCTTTCTTCGTTTCTCCGTTTCTTTTTTCGTTTCGCTGTTTCTTTCTTCGTTTCTCGATTATTTCTTCGTTTCTCCATTTATTTCTACGTTTCTCCGTTTCTTTCTTCGTTTCTCTGTTTCTTTGTTCGTTTCTCCGTTTCTTTCATCGTATCACCGTTTCTTTCTTCGTTTCTCTGTTTCTTTCTTCGTTTCTCCGTTTCTTTCTTCGTTTCTCCGTTTCTTTCTTCGTTTCTCGATTTATTCCTCCGTTTCTTTCTTCGTTTCACCGTTTCTTACTTCGTTTCTCCGTTTCTTTCTTCGTTTCTCCGTATTTTTCTTCGTTTCTCTATTTATTTCTCCGTTTCTCCGTTTCTTTCTTCGTTTCTCCTTTTCTTTGTTCGTTCCTCCGTTTCTTTGTTCGTTTCTCCGTTTCTTTGTTCGTTTCTCCGTTTCTTTCTTCGTTTCTCTGTTTCTTTCTTCGTCTCTCGATTATTTCGTCGTTTCTTCATTCATTTCTTCGTTTCTCCGTTTCTTTCTTCGTTTCTCCGTTTCTTTCTTCGTTTCTCGATTTATTCCTCCGTTTCTTTCTTCGTTTCTCGATTTATTCCTCCGTTTCTTTCTTCGTTTCTCCGTTTCTTACTTCGTTTCTCCGTTTCTTTCTTCGTTTCTCCGTATTTTTCTTCGTTTCTCCATTTATTTCTCCGTTTCTCCGTTTCTTTCTTCGTTTCTCCGTTACTTTGTCCGTTTCTCCGTTTCTTTCTTCGTTTCTCCGTTTCTTTGTTCGCTTCTCCGTTTCTCGGTCTATTTCTTCGTTTCTCCATTTATTTCTCCGATTCTCCATTTATTTCTCCGATTCTCCGTTTCTTTCTTCGTTTCTCAGTTTCTTTCTTCGTTTCTCCGTTTCTTTCTTCGTTTCTCCGTTTCTTTGTTCGTTTCTCCGTTTCTTTGTTCGCTTCTCCGTTTCTTTCTTCGTTTCTCTGTTTCTTTCTTCGTTTCTCGATTATTTCTTCGTTTCTTCATTCATTTCTACGTTTCTCCGTTTCTTTCTTCGTTTCTCCGTTTCTTTTCGTTTCTCCGTTTCTTTGTTCGTTTCTCCGTTTCTTTGTTCGTTTCTCCGTTTCTTTCCTTGTTTCTTAATAGTTAATAGTTACTTAATAGTTATAATTTCTATTATAAATCATTTGAGCTATAGTTAAATTATACACTAATACTCTAAATACATATTTAATATTTTTTTTTTAATGTCTTTAGCCTCCAGAAGAATTTTATTTAGACTATTTACTATATATAATTATTTACACAGAATCGGAAATAAATCTAATTGTTTATTTATAGTAATTTTTTTTTTCACTTATCTTAAAAATTGGGATGTACTATTTAAATGTTCGATTCATTTCTTTAATTTATTCGTTAAATTGAATTAATCTATTCTTTATAATAACTTTAATCAAATTAATCCCTATAATTATTATAGAACTCATATTAAAATTTAATAATGAAATTTATTTTATTTGCCTAATTAATGTAATTATTGCCCCTATCATTTGCTTAAACAAAAAAATCAATCATAATAATTATAGGATATTCATCTGTTATACAAACATCTATTATAGTTATTTTATTAATAATTAACAAAAATACATTTTTAACATATTTCATTTTATATTCAATAATTTATTTAATTTTAATTTTTATATTTAAAATAATAAAGATTAACTCTTCTTCCTTATTTAATATATAAACCTCTAATAAAAGAAAAATTATTTTATACTGAATAATTATTATGTACACAAATTTCCCACCCATAGCACTCTTTATACTGAAATAAATCGCCTTAGAAACATTAATAAATTCAAGAATAAAATTTACCGTGGAAGGTTTAATTTTACATTTATTCGAAAGATGAATCATACAAAAGTTTGTACAAAAGTATTTATTTATTTTATCGCACGGTAGGGAATATCATACAAATGGAAATACTTATCTCTAATGTCGGTAAATTGTACTTGTCGCGCCATCTATTTGTGGAAATTAGAACAATTCCTCGACAAACTTGAGCGTTTCTCCGCCAGGTGTTTTCACCCCTTAAGTGTAGTTTAACCCTTTCTCCAATAGATGACAACCCATGTAATTACCACGTTACAGGGATTTGTATTTGCGGGTTCAGAATATATTTGCATACATACAAACTATAATCCGATATGTAGAGAAATATTCATTTATTTTATCCCACGGCTTCTTCGATCGTATTCGTTCGATCTAACCAAATATTTCAAGAAATTGATGGCTTTTTATACCGAAACATTGTCAAAAATTGTTTAATCTACGGTCCAACGACAGTTGTTAATAATTATGATATAAATGTCAAGATATTGCGAAGTCTGCGAAGGCGAACGGTTTCATTGAATGTTTGTTCATTTCAGCGATTGTTATTAACATTTACGCATGTTCCCTATATTGACCGAAAAATGTGCATCTTATTCATGCATTAAAAATGATTGATTCTCCTCTAGCAATTGAGTTTGATCGAACTTCAAAGTAAAGAGATCTTTCCTAAAGCTTTAAAACATGGAAAGTAATAATTGTCGATGAGATATATCAATTTAACATTTGATTAAGACATGAAGAACCGAAATTTTTGGTAAAATAAGTGACTAAAAAATAATTATTATAAATAAATAATTAGGTTTATTTCCGATTCTGTGTAAATTATTATGTACAGTAAATAGTATAAATAATATTCTTCTGGAGGCAAAAGAGATTAAAAATATATTAAATATGTATTTGGAGTATTAGTATTCAATTTAGCTATAGCTCAAATGATTTATAATAGAAATTATAACTATTATAATCATTTAATCGAAACGGACAAACGGAGAAACGGAGAAACGGAGAAACGGAGAAACGGAGAAACGGAGAAACGGAGAAAAGGAGAAACGGAGAAACGGAGAAACGGAGAAACGGAGAAACGGAGAAACGAAGAAACGAAGGAAGAAACGGAGAAACGAAGAGAGAAACGGAGAAACGAAGAAAGAAACGAAGAAACGAAGAAAGAAACGGAGAAACGAAGAAAGAAACGGAGAATCGGAGAAATAAATGGAGAAACGAAGAAATAAACCGAGAAACGGAGAAAGAAACGGAGAAACGAACAAAGAAACGGAGAAACGAACAAAGAAACGGAAAAGCGAACAAAGAAACGAAGAAACGAAGAAAGAAACGGAGAAACGAACAAAGAAATAGAGAAACGAACAAACAAACGGAGAAAGAAACGGAGAAACGAAGAAAGAAACGGAGAATCGGAGAAATAAATGGAGAAACGAAGAAATAAACCGAGAAACGGAGAAAGAAACGGAGAAAGGAACAAAGAAACGGAGAAACGAACAAAGAAACGGAGAAACGAACAAAAAAACGGAGAAACGAACAAAGAAACGGAGAAACGGAGAAATAAATGGCGGAACGAACAAATAAACGGAGAAACGAAGAAAGAAACGGAGAATCGGAGAAATAAATGGAGAAACGAAGAAATAAACCGAGAAACGGAGAAACGAACAAAGAATCGGAGAAACGGAGAAATAAATGGCGAAACGAACAAATAAACGGAGAAACGAAGAAAGGAACGGAGAAACGAACGAAGAAACGGAGAAACGAACAAGGAAACGGAGAAACGAAAAAAGAACCTGAGAAACGACGAAAGAAACGGAGAAACGGGGAAATCAATGGAGAAACGAAGAAGTAAACGGAGAAACGAAGAAAGGAACGGAGAATCGGGGGAAAAAATGGAGAAACGAAGAAATAAACCGAGAAACGGAGAAAGAAACGGAGAAACGATGGCTGAAACGGAGAAACGAAGAAAGAAACGGAGAAACGAACAAAGAAACGGAGAAACGAAGAAAGAAACGGAGAAACGGGGAAATAAATGGCGAAACGAACAAATAAACGGAGAAATGAAGAAAGGAACGGAGAAACGAACAAAGAAACGGAGAAACGAACAAAGAAACGGAGAAACGAACAAAGAACCGGAGAAGCGACGAAAGAAACGGAGAAATAAATGAAGAAGCGAAGAAATAAACGGAGAAACGAAGAAAGGAGCGGAGAAACGAACAAAAAAACCGAGAAACGATGAAAGAAACGGAGAAACGAAGAAAGAAACGAAGTAACGAAGAAAGAAACGGAGAAACGAAGAAAGAAACGGAGAATCGGAGAAATAAATGGAGAAACGAAGAATTAAACCGAGAAACGGTGAAAGGAACGGAGAAACGAAGGATGAAACGGAGAAACGAAGAAAGAAACGGAGAAATAAATGGAGAAACGAAGATATAAACGGAGAAACGAAGAAAGAAACGGAGTAAAGAAGAAAGAAACGAACAAACGAAGAAAGAAACGGGAGGATCGGAGAAATAAATGGAGAAACGAAGAAGTAAACCGAGAAACGGAGAAAGAAACGGAGAAACGAAGAAAGAAGCGGAGAAACGAAGAAAGAAACGGAGAAACGAAGAAAGAAACGGAGAAACGAACAAAGAAACGGAGAAACGAACAAAGAAACGGAGAAACGAAGAAAGAAACGGAGTAACGAAGAAATAAACGAAGAAACGAAGAAAGAAACGGAGAATCGGAGAAGTAAATGGAGAAACGAGGAAATAAACCGAGAAACGGAGAAAGAAACGGAGAAACGAACAAAGAAACGGAGAAACGAAGAAAGAAACGGAGAAACGAACAAACAAACGGAGAAACGAACAAAGAACCGGAGAAACGACGAAAGAAACGGAGAAACGGAGAAATAAATGGAGAAACGAAGAAATAAACGGAGAAACGAAGAAAGGAACGGAGAAACGAACTAAGAAACGGAGAAACGATGAAAGAAACGGAGAAACGAAGAAAGAAACGAAGAATCGAAGAAAGGAACGGAGAAACGAAGAAAGAAACGGAGAATCGGAGAAATAAATGGAGAAACGAAGAAATAAACCGAGAAACGGAGAAACGAACAAAGCATCGGAGAAACGGAGAAATAAATGGCGAAGCGAACAAATAAACGGAGAAACGAAGAAAGGAACGGAGAAACGAACGAAGAAACGGAGAAACGAACAAGGAAACGGAGAAACGAACAAAGAACCTGAGAAACGACGAAAGAAACGGAGAAACGGGGAAATAAATGGAGAAACGAAGAAGTAAACGGAGAAACGAAGAAAGGAACGGAGAATCGGGGAAATAAATGGAGAAACGAAGAAATAAACCGAGAAACGGAGAAAGAAACGGAGAAACGAAGGCTGAAACGGAGAAACGAACTAAGAAACGGAGAAACGATGAAAGAAACGGAGAAACGAAGAAAGAAACGCAGAATCGGAGAAATAAATGGAGAAACGAACAAATAAACGGAGAAACGAAGAAAGGAACGGAGAAACGAACAAGGAAACGGAGAAACGAACAAAGAAACGGAGAAATGAACAAAGAAACGAAGAAACGAACAAAGAAACGGAGAAACGGAGAAATAAATGGCGAAACGAACAAATAAACGGAGAAACGAAGAAAGGAACGGAGAAACGAACGAAGAAACGGAGAAACGAACAAAGAGACGGAGAAACGAACAAAGAAACGGAGAATGAACAAAGAAACGGAGAAACGAAGAAAGAAACGAAGAAACGAAGAAAGAAATGGAGAAACGAAGAAAGAAACGGAGAATAGGAGAAATAAATGGAGAAACGAAGAAATAAACCGAGAAACGGAGAAAGAAACGGAGAAACGGACGAAGAAACGGAGAAACGAACAAAGAAACGGAGAAACGAACAATGAAACGAAGAAAGAAACGGAGAAACGAACAAAGAAATAGAGAAACGAACAAAGAAACGGAGAAAGAAACGGAGAAACGAAGAAAGAAATGGAGAATTGGAGAAATAAATGGAGAAACGAAGAAATACACCGAGAAACGGAGAAAGAAACGGAGGAACGAACAAAGAAACGGAGATACGAACAAAGAAACGGAGAAAGAAACGGAGAAAAGCAGAAAGAAACGGAGAATCGGAGAAATAAATGGAGAAACGAAGAAATAACTGAGAAACGGAGAAAGAAACGGAGAAACGAACAAAGAAACGGAGAAACGAACAAAGAAACGGAGAAACGGACAAAGAAACGGAGAAAGGAACAAAGAAACGAAGAAACGAACAAAGAAACGGAGAAACGAACAAAGAAACGGAGAATGAACAAAGAAACGAAGAAGGGAACAAAGAATGGGAGAAACGGAGAAATAAATGGAGAAACGAAGAATTAAACCGAGAAACGGAGAAAGAAACGGAGAAACGAAGGATGAAACGGAGAAACGGAGAAAGAAACGGAGAAATAAATGGAAAAACGAAGATATAAACGGAGAAACGAAGAAAGAAACGGAGTAACGAAGAAAGGAACGGAGAAACGAAGAAAGAAACGCAAAATCGGAGAAATAAATGGAGAAACGAACAAATAAACGGAGAAACGAAGAAAGGAACGGAGAAACGAACAAGGATACGGAGAAACGAACAAAGAAACGGAGAAATGAACAAAGAAACGAAGAAACGAACAAGGAAACGGAGAAACGGAGAAATAAATGGCGAAACGAACAAATAAACGGAGAAACGAAGAAAGGAACGGAGAAACGAACGAAGAAACGGAGAAACGAACAAAGAAACGGAGAAACGAAGAAAGAAACGGAGAATCGGAGAAATAAATGGAGAAACGGAGAAATAAACCGAGAAACGGAGAAAGAAACGGAGAAACGAACAAAGAAACGGAGAAACGAACAATGAAACGAAGAAAGAAACGGAGAAACGAACAAAGAAATAGAGAAACGAAGAAAGAAACGGACAAACGAAGAAAGAAACGGAGAATTGGAGAAATAAATGGAGAAACGAAGAAAGAAACGGAGAAACGAAGAAAGAAACGGGGAAACGAAGAAAGAAACGGAGAAACGAACAAAGAAACGGAGAAACGGAGAAATAAATGGCGAAACGAACAAGTAAACGGAGAAACGAAGAAAGGAACGGAGAAACGAACAAAGAAACGGAGAAACGAACAAAGAAACGGAGAAACGAACAAAGAACCGGAGAAACTACGAAAGAAACGGAGAAACGGAGAAATAAATGGAGAAACGAAGAAATAAACGGAGAAACGAAGAAAGAAACGGAGAAACGATGAAAGAAACGGAGAAACGAAGAAAGAAACGAAGAAACGAAGAAAGAAATGGAGAAACGAAGAAAGAAACGGAGAATGAACAAAGAAACGAAGAAAAGAACAAAGAATCGGAGAAACGGAGAAATAAATGGAGAAACGAAGAAATAACACGAGAAATGGAGAAAGAAACGGAGAAACGAACAAACAAACGGAGAAACGAACAAAGAAACGGAGAAACGAACAAAGAAACGGAGAAACGAACAATGAAACGGAGAAACGAACAAAGAAACGGAGAAACGAACAAAGAAATAGAGAACCGAACAAAGAAACGGAGAAACGAAGAAAGAAACGGAGAATCGGAGAAATAAATGGAGAAACGAAGAAATAAACCGAGAAACGGAGAAAGAAACGGAGAAACGGACAAAGCAACGGAGAAACGAACAAAGAAACGGAGAAACGAACAATGAAACGAAGAAAGAAACGGAGAAACGAACAAAGAAATAGAGAAACGAAGAAAGAAACGGAGAAAGAAACGGACAAACGAAGAAAGAAACGGAGAATTGGAGAAATAAATGGAGAAACGAAGAAAGAAACGGAGGAAACGAAGAAAGAAACGGGGAAACGAAGAAAGAAACGGAGAAACGAACAAAGAAACGGAGAAACGGAGAAACGGAGAAATAAATGGCGAAACGAACAAGTAAACGGAGAATCGAACAAAGAAACGGAGAAACTAACAAAGAAACCGAGAAACGACCCAAAAACGTAGAAACGAACAAGTAAGTGGAGAAACGAAGAAAGAAACGGAGAAACGAACAAAGAAATAGAGAAACGAACAAAGAAACGGAGAAAGAAACGGAGAAACGAAGAAAGAAATGGAGAATTGGAGAAATAAATGGAGAAACGAAGAAATACACCGAGAAGCGGAGAAAGAAACGGAGAAACGAACAAAGAAACGGAGAAACGAACAAAGAAACGGAGGAACGAACAAAGAAACGGAGAAACGGAGAAATAAATGGCGAAACGGAGAAATAAATGGCGAAACGAACAAATAAACGGAGAAATGAAGAAAGGAACGGAGAAACGAACAAAGAAACGGAGAAACGAACAAAGAAACGGAGAAACGAACAAAGAACCGGAGAAACGACGAAAGAAACGGAGAAACGAACAAAGAAATAGAGAAACGAACAAAGAAACGGAGAAAGAAACGGAGAAAAGCAGAAAGAAACGGAGAATCGGAGAAATAAATGGAGAAACGAAGAAATAACTGAGAAATGGAGAAAGAAACGGAGAAACGAACAAAGAAACCGAGAAACGTACAAAGAAACGGAGAAACGATCAAAGAAACGGAGAAACGAACAAAGAAACGAAGAAACGAACAAAGAAACGGAGAAACGAACAAAGAAACGGAGAATGAACAAAGAAACGAAGAAAAGAACAAAGAATCGGAGAAACGGAGAAATAAATGGAGAAACGAAAAATTAAACCGAGAAACGGAGAAAGAAACGGAGAAACGAAGGATGAAACGGAGAAATGGAGAAAGAAACGGAGAAATAAATGGAAAAACGAAGATATAAACGGAGAAGCGAAGAAAGAAACGGAGTAACGAAGAAAGAAACGAACAAACGAAGAGAGAAACTGAGAATTGGAGAAATAAATGGAGAAACGAAGAAATAAACCGAGAAACGGAGAAAGAAACGGAGAAACGAAGATAGAAACGGAGAAACGAAGAAAGCAACGGAGAAACGAAGAAAGAAACGGAGAAACGAAGAAAGAAACGGAGAAACGAACAAAGAAGCGGAGAAACGAAGAAAGAAACGAAGAAACGAACAAAGGAACGAAGAAACGAATAAAGAAACGAAGAAACGAACAAAGGAACGAAGAAACGAACAAAGAAACGGAGAAACGGAGAAATAAATGGCGAAACGAACAAATAGACGGAGAAACGAACAAAGAAACGACGAAACGAACAAAGAACCGGAGAAACGACGAAAGAAACGGAGAAACGGAGAAATAAATGGAGAAACGACGAAAGAAACGGAGAAACGGAGAAAGAAACGGAGAAACGAAGAAATAAACGGAGAAACGAAGAAAGGAACGGAGAAACGAACAAAGAAACGGCGAAACGATGAAAGAAACGGAGAAACGAAGAAAGAAACGAAGAAATGATGAAAGAAACGGAGAAACGAAGAAAGAAACGAAGAATCGGAGAAATAAATGGAGAAACGAAGAAATAAACCGAGAAACGGAGAAAGAAACGGAGAAACGGACAAAGAAACGGAGAAACGAACAAAGAAACGGAGAAACGAACAAAGAAACGGAGAATGAACAATGAAACGAAGAAAAGAACAGAGAATCGGAGAAACGGAGAAATACAAGGCGAAACGAAAAAATAAACGGAGAAACGAACAAAGAAACGAAGAAACGAACAAAGAAACGGAGAAACGGAGAAATAAATGGCGAAACGAACAAGTAAACGGAGAAACGAAGAAAGGAACGGAGAAACGAACAAAGAAACGGAGAAACGAACAAAGAACCGGAGAAACGTCGAAAGAAACGGAGAAACGGAGAAATAAATGGAGAAACGAAGAAATAAACGGAGAAGCGAAGAAATAAACCGAGAAACTGAGAAAGAAACGGAGAAAAGAGAAAGAAACGGAGAAAAGAGAAAGAAACGGAGAAAAGAGAAAGAAACGGAGAAACGATGAAAGAAACGGAGAAACGATGAAAGAAACGAAGAAACGAAGAAAGAAACGGAGAAACGAAGAAAGAAACGGAGAATCGGAGAAATAAATGGAGAAACGAAGAAATAAACCGTGGAACGGAGAAAGAAACGGAGAATCGGAGAAATAAATGGAGAAACGAAGAAATAACACGAGAAATGGGGAAAGAAACGGAGAAACGAACAAACAAACGGAGAAACGAACAAAGAAACGGAGAAACGAACAAAGAAACGGAGAAACGAACAATGAAACGGAGAAACGAACAAAGAAACGGAGAAACGAACAAAGAAATAGAGAACCGAACAAAGAAACGGAGAATCGAACAAAGAAACGGAGAAACTAACAAAGAAACCGAGAAACGACCCAAAAACGTAGAAACGAACAAGTAAGTGGAGAAACGAAGAAAGAAACGGAGAAACGATCAAAGAAACGGAGAAGCGAAGAAAGAAACGGAGGAACGGAGAAGTAAATGGAGAAACGAAGAAATAAACGGAGAAACGAACAAAGAAACGGAGAAACGGAAATAAATGGAGAAACGAAGAAAGAAACGGAGAAACGAAGAAAGAAACGATGAAACCGAGAAACGAACAAAGAAACGGAGAAACGAACAAAGAAACGGGGAAACGAACAAAGAAACGGAGAAACGAACAAAGAAACGGAGAAACGAACAAAGAAACGGAGATACGGAGAAATAAATTGAGAAACGAAGAAATAAAAGGAGAAACGAACAAAGGAACGGAGAAACTAACAAAGAAACGGAGAAACGAACAAAGAAACGGAGAAACGAAGAAGGAAACGGCGAAACGGAGAAATAAATGGGGAAACGCACAAAGAAATGGAGAAACGAACAAAGAAACGGAGAAACGAAGAAAGAAACGGAGAAATAAATGGAAAAAGGAAGAAATAAACGGAGAAACGAAGAAAGGAGCGGAGAAACGAACAAAGAAACGGAGAAACGAGCAAAGAAACGGAGAAACGGGGATATAAATGGAGAAACGAAGAAAGAAACGGAGGAACGAAGAAAGAAACGGAGAAACGAAGAAAGAAACCGAGAAACGAACAAAGAATCGGAAAAACGAACAAAGAAACGGAGAAACGGAGAAATAAATGGCGAAACGAACAAGTAAACGGAGAATCGAACAAAGAAACGGAGAAACTAACAAAGAAACCGAGAAACGACCCAAAAACGTAGAAACGCACAAGTAAGTGGAGAAACGAAGAAAGAAACGGAGAAACGAACAAAGAAATAGAGAAACGAACAAAGAAACGGAGAAAGAAACGGAGAAACGAAGAAAGAAATGGAGAATTGGAGAAATAAATGGAGAAACGAAGAAATACACCGAGAAGCGGAGAAAGAAACGGAGAAACGAACAAAGAAACGGAGAAACGAACAAAGAAACGGAGAAACGGAGAAATAAATGGCGAAACGGAGAAATAAATGGCGAAACGAACAAATAAACGGAGAAATGAAGAAAGGAACGGAGAAACGAACAAAGAAACGGAGAAACGAACAAAGAAACGGAGAAACGAACAAAGAACCGGAGAAACGACGAAAGAATCGGAGAAACGAACAAAGAAATAGAGAAACGAACAAAGAAACGGAGAAAGAAACGGAGAAAAGCAGAAAGAAACGGAGAATCGGAGAAATAAATGGAGAAACGAAGAAATAACTGAGAAATGGAGAAAGAAACGGAGAAACGAACAAAGAAACCGAGAAACGTACAAAGAAACGGAGAAACGAACAAAGAAACGGAGAAACGAACAAAGAAACGAAGAAACGAACAAAGAAACGGAGAAACGAACAAAGAAACGGAGAATGAACAAAGAAACGAAGAAAAGAACAAAGAATCGGAGAAACGGAGAAATAAATGGAGAAACGAAGAATTAAACCGAGAAACGGAGAAAGAAACGGAGAAACGAAGGATGAAACGGAGAAATGGAGAAAGAAACGGAGAAATAAATGGAAAAACGAAGATATAAACGGAGAAGCGAAGAAAGAGACGGAGTAACGAAGAAAGAAACGAACAAACGAAGAGAGAAACTGAGAATTGGAGAAATAAATGGAGAAACGAAGAAATAAACCGAGAAACGGAGAAAGAAACGGAGAAACGAAGAAAGAAACGGAGAAACGACGAAAGCAACAGAGAAACGAAGAAAGAACCGGAGAAACGAAGAAAGAAACGGAGAAACGAACAAAGAAGCGGAGAAACGAAGAAAGAAACGAAGAAACGAACAAAGGAACGAAGAAACGAATAAAGAAACGAAGAAACGAACAAAGGAACGAAGAAACGAACAAAGAAACGGAGAAACGGAGAAATAAATGGCGAAACGAACAAATAGACGGAGAAACGAACAAAGAAACGACGAAACGAACAAAGAAACGGAGAAACGGAGAAATAAATGGCAAAACAAACAAGTAAACGGAGAAACGAAGAAAGGAACGGAGAAACGAACAAAGAAACGGAGAAACGAACAAAGAACCGGAGAAACGACGAAAGAAACGGAGAAACGGAGAAATAAATGGAGAAACGACGAAAGAAACGGAGAAACGGAGAAAGAAACGGAGAAACGAAGAAATAAACGGAGAAACGAAGAAAGGAACGGAGAAACGAACAAAGAAACGGAGAAACGATGAAAGAAACGGAGAAACGAACAAAGAAACGGAGAATGAACAATGAAACGAAGAAAAGAACAGAGAATCGGAGAAACGGAGAAATACAAGGCGAAACGAAAAAATAAACGGAGAAACGAACAAAGAAACGAAGAAACGAACAAAGAAACGGAGAAACGGAGAAATAAATGGCGAAACGAACAAGTAAACGGAGAAACGAAGAAAGGAACGGAGAAACGAACAAAGAAACGGAGAAACGAACAAAGAAACGGAGAAACGAACAAAGAACCGGAGAAACGACGAAAGAAACGGAGAAACGGAGAAATAAATGGAGAAACGAAGAAATAAACGGAGAAGCGAAGAAATAAACCGAGAAACTGAGAAAGAAACGGAGAAAAGAGAAAGAAACGGAGAAAAGAGAAAGAAATGGAGAAACGATGAAAGAAACGGAGAAACGATGAAAGAAACGAAGAAACGAAGAAAGAAACGGAGAATCGGAGAAATAAATGGAGAAACGAAGAAATAAACCGTGGAACGGAGAAAGAAACGGAGAATCGGAGAAATAAATGGAGAAACGAAGAAATAACACGAGAAATGGAGAAAGAAACGGAGAAACGAACAAACAAACGGAGAAACGAACAAAGAAACGGAGAAACGAACAAAGAAACGGAGAAACGAACAATGAAACGGAGAAACGAACAAAGAAACGGAGAAACGAACAAAGAAATAGAGAACCGAACAAAGAAACGGAGAATCGAACAAAGAAACGGAGAAACTAACAAAGAAACCGAGAAACGACACAAAAACGTAGAAACGAACAAGTAAGTGGAGAAACGAAGAAAGAAACGGAGAAACGATCAAAGAAACGGAGAAGCGAAGAAAGAAACGGAGGAACGGAGAAGTAAATGGAGAAACGAAGAAATAAACGGAGAAACGAACAAAGAAACGGAGAAACGGAGAAATAAATGGAGAAACGAAGAAAGAAACGGAGAAACGAAGAAAGAAACGATGAAACCGAGAAACGAACAAAGAAACGGAGAAACGAACAAAGAAACGGGGAAACAAACAAAGAAACGGAGAAACGAACAAAGAAACGGAGAAACGAACAAAGAAACGGAGAAACGAACAAAGAAACGGAGATACGGAGAAATAAATTGAGAAACGAAGAAATAAAAGGAGAAACGAACAAAGAAACGGAGAAACTAACAAAGAAACGGAGAAACGAACAAAGAAACGGAGAAACGAAGAAGGAAACGGCGAAACGGAGAAATAAATGGGGAAACGCACAAAGAAATGGAGAAACGAACAAAGAAACGGAGAAACGAAGAAAGAAACGGAGAAATAAATGGAAAAAGGAAGAAATAAACGGAGAAACGAAGAAAGGAGCGGAGAAACGAACAAAGAAACGGAGAAACGAGCAAAGAAACGGAGAAACGGGGATATAAATGGAGATACGAAGAAACCAACAGAGAAACAAACAAAGAAACGGACAAACGAAGAAAGAAACGGAGAAACAGAGAAAGAAACGGAGAAACGAAGAAAGAAACGGAGAAACGGAGAAAGAAGCGGAGAAACGAACAAAGAAATAGAGAAACGAACAAAGAAACGGAGAAACGAAGAAAGAAGCGGAGAATCGGAGAAATAAATGGAGAAATGAAGAAATAAACGGAGAAACGAACAAAGAAATGGAGAAACGAAGAAATAAACCGAGAAACGGAGAAAGAAACGGAGAAACGAACAAAGAAACGGAGAAACGAAGAAAGAAACGGAGACACGAAGAATGAAACGGAGATACGGAGAAATAAATGGAGAAACGAAGAAATAAACGGAGAATCGAAGAAAGAAACGGAGAAACGAAGAAAGAAACGGAGAAACGAAGAAAGAATCGGAGTAACAAAGAAAGAAACGAAGAAACGAAGAAAGAAACGGAGAATCGGAGGAATAAATGGAGATACAAAGAAATAAACCGAGAAACGGAGAAAGAAACGGAGAAACGAACAAAGAAACGGAGAAACGAAGAAAGAAACGGAGAAACGAACAACGATACGGAGAAACGAACAAAGAAATGGAGAAACGAACAAAGAAACGGAGAAACGAACAAAGAAACGGAGAAACGAAGAAAGAAACGGAGAAACGGAGAAATAAATGGAGAAACGAAGAAATAAACGGAGAAACGAAGAAAGGAACGGAGAAACGAACAAAGAAACGGAGAAACTTTGAAAGAAACGGAGAAACGAACAAAGAAACGGTGAGACGGAGAAATAAATGGAAAAACGAAGAAATAAACGGAGAAACGAAGAAAGGAGCGGAGAAACGAACAAAGAAACGGAGAAACGGAGAAATAAAAGGAGAAACGAACAAAGAAACGGAGAAACTAAAAAAGAATCGGAGAAACGAACAAAGAAACGGAGAAACGAAGAAGGAAACGGCGAAACGGAGAAATAAATGGGGAAACGCACAAAGAAATGGAGAAACGAACAAAGAAACGGAGAAACGAAGAAAGAAACGGTGAGACGGAGAAGTAAATGGAAAAACGAAGAAATAAACGGAGAAACGAAGAAAGGAGCGGAAAAACGAACAAAGAAACGGAGAAACGAGGAAAGAAAGGGAGAAACGGAGAAATAAATGGAGATACGAAGAAACCAACAGAGAAACGAACAAAGAAACGGACAAACGAAGAAAGAAACGGGGAAACGAACATAGAAACGGAGAAACGAAGAAAGAAACGGAGAAACGAACAAAGAAACGGAGAAACGAACAAAGAAACGGACAAACGGAGAAATAAATGGAGAAACGAAGAAATAAAAGGAGAAACGAACAAAGAAACGAAGAAACGAACAAAGAAACGAAGACACGGAGAAATAAATGGAGAAACGAACAAGGAAACGGAGAATTGAAGAAAGAAACGGAGGAACGAAGAAAGAAACGGAGAAACGATGAAGGAATCGGAGAAACAAAGAAAGAAACGAAGAAACGAAGAAAGAAACGGAGAAACGGAGAAACGGAGAATCGAGAAACCGAGAAACGGGCAAACCGAGAAACGGAGAAACAGAGAAACCAACAAACGGAGAAACGGAGAAACGGAGAAACCGAGAAACGGAGAAACGGAGAAACCTTTCTCCGTTTCTTTGTTCGTTTCTCCGTTTCTTTGTTCGCTTCTCCGTTTATTTCTTCGTTTCTCCATTTATTTCTCCGTTTCTCCGTTTCTTTCTGCGTTTCTCCGTTTCTTTCTTCGTTTCTCCGTTTCTTTCTTCGTTTCTCCGTTTCTTTCTTCGTTTCTCCGTTTCTTTCATCGTTTCTTCGTTTCTCCGTTTCTTTCTTCGTTTCTCCGTTTCTTTCTTCGTTTCTCCGTTTCTTTCTTCGTTTCTCCGTTTCTTTCTTCGTTTCTCCGTTTCTTTCATCGTTTCTTCGTTTATCCGTTTCTTTCTTCGTTTCTTCGTTTCTATCTTCGTTTCTCCGTTTCTCCGATTCTTTCTTCGTTTCTCCGTTTCATTCGTCGTTTCTGCGTTTCTTTGTTCGTTTCTCTGTTTCTTTCTTCTTTTCTCCGTTTCTTTCTCCGTTTCTCGGTTTATTTCTTCGTTTCTCCGTTTCTTTCTTCGTTTCTTCGTTTCTATCTTCATTTCTCCGTTTCTTTCTTCGTTTCTCCGTTTCTTTGTCCGTTTCTCCGTTTCTTTGTTCGTTTCTCCGTTTCTTTGTTCGTTTCTCCGTTTCTTTGTTCGTTCCTCCGTTTCTTTCATCGTTTCTTCGTTTCTCCGTTTCTTTCTTCGTTTCTCCGTTTATATCTTCGTTTTTCCATTTATTTCTCCGTTTCTTTCTTCGTTTCTCCGTTTCATTGTTCGTTTCTTCATTTCTTTCTTCGTTTCTCCGTTTCTTTGTTCGTTTCTCCGTTTCTTTCTTTGATTCTCCGTTTATATCTTCGTTTTTCCATTTATTTCTCCGTTTCTTTCTTCGTTTCTCCGTTTCATTCTTCGTTTCTCCGTTTCTTTCTTCGTTTCTTCGTTTCTTTCTTCATTTCTCCGTTTCTTTCTTCGTTTCTTCGTTTCTTCCTTCGTTTCATCGTTTCTCCGTTTCTCCGTTTGTCCGTTTCGATTAAATGATTATAATATTTATAATTTCTTTTATAAATCATTTGATCTATAGTTAAATTAGACACTAATACTCTAAATACATATTTAATATATTTTTTAATCTCTTTAGCCTCCAGAAGAATTTTATTTATACTATTTACTATATATAATAATTTACACAGAATCGGAAATAAATCTAATTGTTTATTTATATTAATTTTTTTTTCACTTATCTTAAAAATTGGGATGTACTCTTTAAATGTTCGATTCATTTCTTTACTTTATTCGTTAAATTGAATTAATCTATTCTTTATAATAACTTTAATCAAATTAATCCCTATAATTATTATAGAACTCATATTAAAATTTAATAATGAAATTTATTTTATTTGCCTAATTAATGTAATTATTGCCCCTATCATTTGCTTAAACAAAAAAATCAGTCATAATAATTATAGGATATTCATCTGTTATACAAACATCTATTATAGTTATTTTATTAATAATTAACAAAAATACATTTTTAACATATTTCATTTTATATTCAATAATTTATTTAATTTTAATTTTTATATTTAAAATAATAAAGATTAACTTGTGGCGGCACTACCCACGCTTGCCACCAGAGGGAAACTCCACCACCAACCGTTTCCCGCAAGTTCCCGTACCTGCTCCGATCGCTATATATACGACCTCTTACCGATCTTCCAATGTCCCGGCGTATAAGGCAGGGCCTGCTAGGATGCCTTACTGACGAGTCCACTAGCAGGCCCGGGATGAAACGCTTATCCCCACTTCCTTATATTTCCGTTCTTTCCTTCCACTAACATACTTTAATTTAGCGCCGCCAAAGTGGTGACCCCGTCTAAGAACAACGCAACCTTCTGGACAACAGCACAGCAGCAGTAGAGGTGCAGCACAAGACGATGGAAGGAACGCAACGTAAAGGCCGATTTTCGTTAATCCCCCTCTCCGAGGGTTGACTCCTCAACCTGCCAGCGACGACACGACGCTATACTCCCGGCTAACCATCAGGATCAACCCTAGGAGGACAGCAGGCAGCTTTAGTCGACATTATTCACCGACCACACGGATGCGTTTCATAAGTACCGGTACGCTCACGCATCAACGTCGGACAACAAGTAAAATCGCGGCTTGAGCATACAAGGCTCGCCATGCGTATTTCGTAATCGACAGCAGCTGGGCCCTTACTACGAAAAAGAACCATTCCTCTCGTCCACTACTCTAGACAACCTCCTCCTGTGCCTTGTTGTGCCACCGAACAACGGAACAAATACCTACGCCACTGGGACATCAGGACGGAACTTCAAAGTATCGTTTACCACTGGCAAGGGGGTTATGTGGCGGCACTACCCACGCTTGCCACCAGAGGGAAACTCACCACCAACCGTTTCCCGCAAGTTTCCGTACCTGCTCCGATCGCTATATATACGACCTCTTACCGATCTTCCAATGTCCCGGCGTATAAGGCAGGGCCTGCTAGGATGCCTTACTGACGAGTCCACTAGCAGGCCCGGGATGAAACGCTTATCCCCACTTCCTTATATTTCCGTTCTTTCCTTCCTCTAACATACTTTAATTTAGCGCCGCCAAAAACTCTTCTTCCTTATTTAATATGTTATCGTCTAATAGAAGAAAAATTATTTTATACCCAATAATTATTATGTACACAAATTTCCCACCTATAGCACTCTTTATACTGAAATAAATCGTCCTAGAAACATTAATAAATTCAAGAATAAAATTTACCGTGGAAGGTTTAATTTTACATTTATTCGAAAGATGAAACATACAAAAGTTTGTACAAAAGTATTTATTTATTTTATCGCACGGTAGGGAATATCATACAAATGGAAATACTTATCTCTAATGTCGGTAAATTGTACTTGTCGCGCCATCTATTTGTGGAAATTAGAACAATTCCTCGACAAACTTGAGCGTTTCTCCGCCAGGTGTTTTCGCCCCTTAAGTGTAGTTTAACCCTTTCTCCAACAGATGGCAACCCATGTAATTACCACGTTACAGGGATTTGTAATTGCGGGTTCAGAATATATTTGCATACATACAAACTATAATTCCGATATGTAGCGAAATATTCATTTATTTTATCGCACGGTTTCTTCGATTGTATTTGTTCGATCTAACCAAATACTTCAAGATATTGATGGCTTTATAGCCATTATTTATACCGGAACATTGTGAAAAATTGTTTAATCTACGGTCCAACGACGGTTGTTAATTATTATGGTAAATAAACGTCAAGATATTGCGAAATCTGCGAAGGCGAACGGTTTCGGTGAATGTTTTTTCATTTCCGCCATTGTTACTAACATTTATGTATGTTCCCAATATTAATCGAACAATGTGCATCCTATTGATGCATTACAAATGATTAAGAACTTATAGAAATTAATTTTGATCGAGCTTCGATGTAAAGAGATGATTCTTAAAGTTTTAAAATCAAAAGTGAAGTAATTTATTACTATAATTTGATTTAAAATATCAATTCTTTTGTCAGACATCTAATGATTTGATTTAATTAAATATTATATGAGTAGGTTAAAATTTAATTTTGGTTGTTAATTCAATTAATAAAGTTTGAATAATTAGTTCTTTCCACAACAATTGGCATAAATCTGTGATTAGCTCCGCAGATTTCAGAACATTGTCCGAAAAATACTCCAGGTCGATTAGTAATTAAATTTATTTGGTTAATTCGCCCTGGTACTGAGTCTATTTTTAAGCCTAAAGACGGAACAGTTCAAGAGTGAATTACGTCGTTTGATGTTGTTAATATTCGAATTAGTGTATTAGATGGAATAATTATTCGATTATCTACGTCTAGGAGACGAAAAATGTAAATATTATTTAAATCTTTATCTATATAGGAGTCAAAATTTAAATTATTAAATTCTGGGTATTCATAGGATCAATATTATTGGTGCCCAATTGATTTGATTGTTAAGTATACGGGTATTCATAGTTCATCAATAAAATATAGGGTTTTTAAAGAAGGAAGTGCAATTACTCCTAAAATTATTATTGGGAGTAAAGTTCATACAATTTCAATATGATGATTTTTAAGTAAAAA
Source organism: Ptiloglossa arizonensis (assembly GCF_051014685.1). NCBI lineage: Eukaryota > Metazoa > Arthropoda > Insecta > Hymenoptera > Colletidae > Ptiloglossa > Ptiloglossa arizonensis. The sequence goes on along the minus strand of NW_027478442.1, from coordinate 996,693 downwards.
TCGATTGATAAATTTATTAGTAAAAATATCTAATATAATTATTAGAGTTAATGAAGAGATTATAATTATTATAATTATTGTGAAGTTGTGAAAAAGATTTAAATTATCGGCATATGGCGAATTGGGGTCTTGGAAATTAATTATTTTTCAATGGGAAATTTTTAATAAAAATATTAAATTTTATAAATGAATCTTAAATTCATGCACTAATCTGCCATATTATGATTTGTTTTTAATAATTAGAGGAATAGAGAGGAATGAGTGGTCTTTTGGGGAAAAGTTTTGGGGTCATTCTAGTGATGATTGATTAAATTTAAATAAAGCTAGACGTTTAGTTATAAATCGCTCCAATATAATAAACAAGAGTAAAATTATTCTTTTGAATGAAATTATTGAGCCAATAGATGATAATAAATTTTCACAGTAGTAGGAATCCGGGTAATCTGAATAACGTCGAGGTATTCCTATCATTCCCAAAAAATGCTGAAGGAAAAAAGTTATATTTACCCCAATAAATATTATATAAAATTGAGTTTTAAGATAAAATTGATTTAGGGTAAATCCTGTGAATAAAGGGAATCAATGAGTTAATGAAGCAATAATAGAAAATACTGCTCCTATTGACAGCACATAGTGGAAATGAGAGACAACATAGTATGTATCATGTAGTATAATATCAATAGATGAGTTTGATAATATAATTCCTGTTAATCCTCCTATTGTAAATAAAAAAATAAAGCCAAATTATCAAATAATAGAAGGATTAATAATAAGTTTTGACCCGTAGTACGTAGCTAGTCATCTAAATACTTTGATTCCTGTGGAAATTGCAATGATTATAGTTGCCGAAGTGAAATAAGCTCGTGTGTCTACATCTAAGCCTACTGTGAATATGTGATGTGCTCACACAATAAATCCTAGAAATCCAATTCCGGGTATTGCATAAACTATCCCTAGGTTCCCAAAAGTTTCCTTTTTCCCTCTTTCATTGAAAATGATATGGGAGATTAATCCAAAACCGGGTAAAATTAAAATATAGACTTCAGGATGCTCAAAAAATCAAAATAAATGTTGAAATAAAATTGGGTCCCCTCCCCCAGTAGGATCAAAGAAGGAAGTATTGAAATTTCGGTCTGTTAATAACATAGTAATAGCTCCGGCTAATACAGGTAGTGAGAGAAGAAGCAAAATTGTAGTAATTAATACTGACCAAGCAAATAAGGATATTTGATCGAATTTTAAAGCATTATTTTTATTTTAAGAATTGTAACAATAAAATTAATTGATCCTATAATTGAAGAGATACCTGCAATATGCAAAGAAATAATTGTTAAGTCTATAGATGAAGATGGGTAATAAAGATTTGATGACGAAAGAGGGTAGATTGTTCATCCAGTTCCCGAGCCTGGGAATAATAGTGTTGTAAGAATTAAAAGTAATAATGAAGGGGGGATTAGTCACAATCTTATATTATTTATTCGGGGAAATGCTGTATCAGGGGATCCAATTATTAAGGGAATTATTCAGTTTCCGAATCCTCCGATTATAAATGGTAAAACTATAAAAAAAGTTATTACAAAAGCATGTGATGTTACAATTGAGTTATAAATTTGGTCGATATTAATTCAAGTTCCTGGCCTATTTAATTCTATTCGAATTAGTATCCTTAAAGAAGAACCAATTATACCAGATCATATAGCTGATATGAAATACAATACCCCAAAATTTTTGTGATTTGTTGAATACATATATTAATTATGCTAAAAATTAATATAACCAGTAGATCATAAATATAAATATAAATATTCAAAAAGTTATAAATAGATAATAGTTTAGAAAATTAAGGTTAATTTAGGTATATATTTTTTATTTAATTGAAGGGAAAAAATATAAGAAGGATATATTTAAATAATTTCATGATGTAATTAATCTTATAAAAAGATATACAATTATTAAAAGTATAAATTTTATTCTTGAATTTATTAATGTTTCTAGGACGATTCATTTCAGTATAAAGAGTGCTATAGGTGGGAAATCTGTATACATAATAATTATTGAGTATAAAATAATTTTTCTTTTATTAGAGGTTAATATATTAAATTAGCAAGAAGAATTAATCTTTATTATTTTAAATATAAAAATTAAATTTGAAGAAATTATTGAATATAAAATGAAATATGTTAAAAATGTATCTTTGATAATTATTAATAAAATAACTATAATAGATGTTTGTATAACAGATGAATATCCTATAATTATTTTGAATGATTTTTTATTTAAGCAAATGATAGGGGCAATAATTACATTAATTAGGCAAATAAAATAAATTTCATTATTAAATTTTAATACGAGTTCTATAATAATTATAGGGATTAATTTTATTAAAGTTATTACAAAGAATAGATTAATTCAATTTAATGAATAAATTAAAGAAATGAATCGAACATTTAAAGAGTACATCCCAATTTTTAAGATAAGTGAAAAAAAAATTATTATTATGAATAAATAATTAGATTTATTTCCGATCCTGTGTAAATTATTATATATAGTAAATAGTATAATATAAATAAAATTCTTCTGGAGGCTAAAGAGATTAAAAAATATATTAAATATGTATTTAGAGTATTAGTGTCAAATTTAACTATAGATCAAATGATATATAATAGAAATTATAAATATTCTCCCATATCTCGCGAACGGATTGACGAACTCCAGAAATTCCTGTTGCATCAGAAAGTTGAAACTCGCCCGATTACAATGGTATGTGTATTTTTTCCCTAAGCCATTATAGTTATTGGTTTCGAGTATCAGACTTGCGAAAATTTTGATGGATTCTCAACCATTCCTTAACTTCAAACTCCCATATCTCGCGAACGGATTGACGAACTCGAGAAATTCCTGTTGCATCTGAAAGTAGAAACTCGCACCATTACAATGGTGTGTGTACTTTTCGCCTAGGCCATTCCAGTTATTGGTTTCGAGTACCAGAATTGTGAAAATTTTGATGGTTTCTCAACCATTCCTTAACTTCAAACTCCCATATCTCGGGAACGGATTGACGAACTCGAGAAATACCTGTTGCTTCTGAAAGTAGAAACTTGCCCGATTACAGTGGTGTGTGTACTTTTCCCCTAGGCCATTCCAGTTATTGGTCGCGAGTATCAGACTTGCGAAAATTTTGATGGTTTCTCAACCATTCCTTAACTTCAAACACCCATTTCGCGCGAACGGATTGACGGACTCGAGAAATTCCTGTTGCATCTGAAAGTAGAAACTCGCCCCATTACAAAGGTATGTGTATTTTTCCCCTAGGCCTTTGTAGTTATTGGTTTGGAGTATCAGACTTGCGAAAATTTTGATGGTTCCTCAACCATTCCTTAACTTCAAACTCCCATATCTCGCGAACGGAATGACGAACTCGAGAAATTCCTGTTGCGTCTGAAAGTAGAAACTCGCCCGATTACAAACATATGTGTGTTTTTCCCCTTGGCCTTTGTAGTTATTGGTTTCGAGTATCAGACTTGCGAAAATTTAGATGGATTCTCAACCATTCCTTAACTTCAAACTCTCATATCTCGCGAACGGATTGACGAACTCGAGAAATTCCTGTTGCATCTGAAAGAAGAAACTCGCCCGATTACAATGGTGTTTGTACTTTTCCCCTAAGCCTTTCCAGTTATTGGTTTCGAGTATCAGAATTGCGAAAATTTTGATGATTTCTCAACCATCTCTTAATTCCAAACTCCGATATTTCGCGAACGGATTCACGAACTCGAGAAATTCCTGTTGCATCTGAAAGTAGAAACTCGCCCGATTACAATGGTGTGTGTACTTTTCCCCTAGCCCAATCCAGTTATTGGTTTCGAGTATCAGACTTGCGAAAATTTTGATGGTTTCTCAACCATTCCTTAAATTCAAACTCTCATATCTCGCGAACGGATTGACAAATCCGAAAAATTTCTGTTGCATCTGAAAGTAGAAACTCTCCCGATTACAACGCTATGTGTATTTTTCCCTTAGGTCATTGTAGTTATTGGTTTCGAGTATCAGACTTGCGAAAATTTAGATGGCTTCTCAACCATTCTTTAACTTCAAACTCCCATATCTCGCGAACGGTTCGACGAACTCGAGAAATTCCTGTTGCATCTGAAAGTAGAAACTCGCCCGATTACAATGGTGTGTCTACTTTTCCCCTAGGCCATTCCAGTTATTGGTTTCGAGTATCAGACTTGCGAAAACTTTGATGGTTTCTCAACCATTCCTTAAACTCAAACTCCCATATCTCGCGAACGGATTGACGAACTCGAGAAATTCCTGTTGCATCTGAAAGCAGACACTCGCCCGTTTACAACGGTATGTGTATTTTTGCCCTAGGCCATAGTAGTTATTGATTTCGAGTATCAGACTTGCGAAAATTTTGATGGTTTCTCAACCATTCCATAACTTCCAACTCCCATATATCGCGAACGGATTGACGAACTCGAGAAATTCCTACTGCATCTGAAAGCAGAAACTCGCCCGATTACAACGGTATGTGTATTTTTGCCCTAGACCATAGTAGTTATTGGTTTCGAGTATCAGACTTGCGAAAACTTTGATGGTTCCTCAACCATTCCTTAACTTCAAACTTCCATATCTCGCGAACGGATTGACGAAGTCGAGAAATTCCTGTTGCATCTGAAAGTAGAAGCTCGCCCGATTACAAAGGTATGTGTATTTTCCCCCTAAGCCTTTGTAGTTATTGATTTCGAGTATAAGACTTGCGAAAACGTTGATGGTTTCTCAACCATTCCTTAACTACAAACTCCCATATCTCGCGAACGGATTGACGAACTCGAGAAATTCCTGTTGCATCTGAAAGTTGAAACTCGCCCGATTAATACGGTATGTGTATTTCTCCCTACGCCATTCCAGTTATTGGTTTCGAGTATCAGAGCAGCGAAAGTTTGGTGGTTTCACAACAGTTCCATAACTTCAAACCCCCATATCTCGCGAACGGATTGACGGACTCGAGAAATTCCTGTTGCATCTGAAAGTAGAAACTCGCCCGATTACAAAGGTATGTGTATTTTCCCCCTAAGCCTTTGTAGTTATTGATTTCGAGTATAAGACTTGTGAAAACGTTGATAGTTTCTCAACCATTCCATAACTTCAAACTCCCATATCTCGCGAACGGATTGACAAACTCGAGAAATTCCTGTTGCATCTGAAAGCAGAAACTCGCGCGATTACAACGGTATTTGTATTTTTCCCCTAGGCCATTGTAGTTATTGCTTTCGAGTATCAGACTTGCGAAAACTTTGATGGTTTCTCAACCATTCCTTAACTTCAAACTCCCATATCTCGCGAACGGATTGACGAACACGAGAAATTCCTGCTGCATCCGAAAGCAGAAACTCGCCCGATTACAACGGTATGTATATTTTCTCTAGACCATAGTAGTTATTGGTTTCGAGTATCAGAATTGCGAAAACTTCGATGGTTCCTCAACCATTACTTAACTTCAAACTACCATACCTCCCGAACGGATTGACGAAGGCGAGAAATTCCTGTTGCATCTGAAAGTGGAAGCTCGCCCGATTACAAAGGTATGTGTATTTTCAACCTAGGCCTTTGTAGTTATTGATTTCGAGTATAAGACTTGCGAAAACGTTGATGGTTTCTCAACCATTCCTTAACTTCAAACTCCCATATATCGCGAACGGATTGACGAACTCGAGATATTCCTGTTGCATCTGAAAGCAGAAACTCGCCCGATTACAACGGTATGTGCATTTTTGCCCTAGGCCATTGTAGTTATTGGTTTCGAGTATCAGACTTATGAAAACTTTGATGGTTTCTCAACCATTCCTTAACTTCAAACTCCCATATCTCGCGAACGGATTCACGAACTCGAGAAATTCCTGTTGCATCTGAAAGTAGAAACTCGCCCGATTACAATGGTGTGTGTACTTTTCCCCTAGGCCATTCCATTTACTGGTTTCGAGTATCAGACTTGCGAAAATTTTAATGGACACTCGTCCATTCCTTAGATTCAAACTCCCATATCTCGCGAACCGGTTGAAGAACTTGAGAAACTCCTGTTGCATCTGAAAGTTGAAACTCGCCCGATTACAACGGTATGTGTATTTTTTCTCTAGGCCATAGTAGTTATTGATTTCGAGTATCAGACTTGCGAAAATTTTGATGGTTTCTCAACCATTCCATAACTTCAAACTCCCATATCTCGCGAACGGATAGACGAACTCGAGAAATTCCGACTGCATCTGAAAGTAGAAACTCGCCCGATTATCACGGTATGTGTATTTTTGCCCTAGGCCATAGTAGTTATTGATTTCGAGTATCAGACTTGCGAAAATTTTGATGGTTTCTCAACCATTCCTTAACTTCAAACTCCCATATCTCGCGGACGGATTGACGAACTCGAGAAATTCCTTCTGCATCTGAAAGCAGAAACTCGCCCGATTACAACGGTATGTGCATTTTTGCCCTAGGCCATTGTAGTTATTGGTTTCGAGTATCAGACTTGTGAAAACTTTGATGGTTTCTCAGCCATTCCTTAACTTCAAACTCCCATATCTCGCGAACGGATTGACGAACTCGAGAAATTCCTGTTGCATCTGAAAGCAGAAACTCGCCCGATTAAAATGGTGTGTGTACTTTTCCCCTAGGCCATTCCAGTTATTGGTTTCGAGTGTCAGACTTGCGAAAATTTTAATGGACTCTCATCCATTCTTTAGATTCAAACTCCCATATCTCGCGAACCGGTTGAAAAACTCGAGAAATTCCTGTTGCATCTGAAAGTTGAAACTCGCCCGATTACAACGGTATGTGCATTTTTGCCCTAGGCCTTTGTAGTTATTGATTTCGAGAATCAGACTTGCGAAAATTTTGATGGTTTCTCAACCATTCCTGAACCACAAACTCCCATATCTCGCGAACGGATTGACGAACTCGAGAAATTCCTGTTGCATCTGAAAGCAGACACTCGCCCGTTTACAACGGTATGTGTATTTTTGCCCTAGGCCATAGTAGTTATTGGTTTCTAGTATCAGACTTGCGAAAATTTTGATGGTTTCTCAACCATTCCATAACTTCCAACTCCCATATATCGCGAACGGATTGACGAACTCGAGAAATTCCTGCTGCATCTGAAAGCAGAAACTCGCCCGATTACAACGGTATGTGCATTTTTGCCCTAGGCCATAGTAGTTATTGCTTTCGAGTATAAGACTTGCGAAAACTTTGATGGTTTCTCAAACATTCCTTAACTTCAAGCTCCCATATCTCGCGAACGGATTCACGAACTTGAGAAATTCCTGTTGCATCTGAAGGTAGAAACTCGCCCGATTACAATGGTGTGTGTACTTTTCCCCTAGGCCATTCCAGTTATTGGTTTCGAGTATCAGACTTGCGAAAATTTTAATGGACTCTCAACCATTCCTTAACTTCAAACTCCGATACATCGCGAACGGATTGGCGAACTCGAGAAATTCCTGTTGCATGTGAAAGTAGAAACTCGCCCAATTATAATGGTGTGTGTACTTTTGCCCTAGGCCATTCCAGTTACTGGTTTCGACTATCAGACCAGCGAAAATTTTGATGGTTTCCCAACCATTCCTTGAATTCAAACACCCATATCTCGCGAACGGAATGACGAACTCGAGAAATTCCTGTTGCATCTGAACGTGGAAACTCGCCCGATTACAATGGCGTATGTACTTTTCCCCTTGGCCATTCCAGTTATTGGTTTCGAGTATCAGACTTGCAAAAATTTTGATGGTTTCTCAACCATTCCTTAACTTCAAACTCCCATATCTCGCGAACGGATTGACGAACTCGAGAAATACCTGTTCCTTCTGAAAGTAGAAACTTGCCCGATTACAGTGGTGTGTGTACTTTTCCCCTAGGCCGTTCCAGTTATTGGTCGCGAGTATCAGACTTGCGAAAATTTTGATGGTTTCTCAACCATTCCTTAACTTCAAACACCCATATCGCGCGAACGGATTGACGGACTCGAGAAATTCCTGTTGCATCTGAAAGCAGAAACTCGCCCGTTTACAATGGTATGTGTATTTATGCCCTAGGCCATAGTAGTTATTGGTTTCTAGTATCAGACTTGCGAAAATTTTGATGGTTCCTCAACCATTCCATAACTTCAAACTCCCATATCTCGCGAACGGATTGACGGACTCGAGAAATTCCTGTTGCATCTGAAAGTAGAAACTCGCCCGATTACAACGGTATGTGTATTTTTGCCCTAGGCCATTCCAGTTATTCGTTTCGAGTATCAGTCTTGCGAATATTTTGATGGTTTCTCAACCATTCGTTAATTTCAAACTCGCATGTCTCGCGAACGGATTGACGAACTCGAGAAATTCCTGTTGCATCTGAAAGTAGAAACTTGCCCGATTACAATGGTGTGTGTACTTTTCCCCTAGGCCATTCCAGTTATTGGTTTCGTGTATCAGACTTGCGAAATATTTGATTGCTTCTCAACCATTCCTTAACTTCAAACTCCCATATCTCGCGAACGGATTGACGAACTCGAGAAATTCCTCCTGCATCTGAAAGCAGAAACTCGCCCGATTACAACCGTATGTGTATTTTTGCCCTAGGCCATAGTAGTTATTGGTTTCGAGTATCAGACTTGCGAAAATTTGGATGGTTTCTCAACCATTCCTTAACCTCAAACTCCCATATCTCGCGAACGGATTGACGAACTCGAGAAATTCCTGTTGCATCTGAAAGCAGACACTCGCCCGTTTACAACGGTATGTGTATTTTTGCCCTAGGCCATAGTAGTTATTGGTTTCGAGTATCAGACTTGCGAAAATTTTGATGGTTTCTCAAACATTCCTGAACCTCAAACTCCCATATCTCGCGAACGGATTGACGAACTCGAGAAACTCCTGTTGCATCTGAAAGCAGACACTCGCCCGTTTGCAACGGTACGTGTATTTTTGCCCTAGGCCATAGTAGTTATTGGTTTCTAGTATCAGACATGCGAAAATTTTGATGGTTTCTCAACCATTCCATAACTTCGAACTCCCATATATCGCGAACGGATTGACGGACTCGAGAAATTCCTGTTGCATCTGAAAGTAGAAACTCGCCTGATTACAACGGTATGTGTATTTTTGCCCTAGGCCATAGTAGTTATTGGTTTCGAGTATCAGACTTGCGAAAATTTTGATGGTTTCTCAACCATTCCTTAACGTCAAACTCCCATATCTCGGGAACGGATTGACGAACTCGAGAAATTCCTGTTGCATCTGAAAGCAGAAACTCGCCCGTTTACAATGGTATGTGTATTTTTGCCCTAGACCATAGTAGTTATTGGTTTCTAGTAACAGACTTGCGAAAATTTTGATGGTTTCCCAACCATTCCTTAAATTCAAACACCCATATCTCGCGAACGGAATGACGAACTCGAGAAATTCCTCTTGCATCTGAACGTGGAAACTCGCCCGATTACAAAGGTATGTGTATTTTTGCCCTAGGCCATAGTAGTTATTGGTTTCGAGTATCAGACTTGCGAAAATTTGGATGGTTTCTCAACCATTCCTTAACCTCAAACTCCCATACCTCGCGAACGGATTGACGAACTCGAGAAATTCCTGTTGCATCTGAAAGCAGACACTCGCCCGTTTACAACGGTATGTGTATTTTTGCCCTAGACCATAGTAGTTATTGGTTTCGAGTATCAGACTTGCGAAAATTTTGATGGTTTCTCAACCATTCCTGAACCACAAACTCCCATATCTCGCGAACGGATTGACGAACTCGAGAAATTCCTGTTGCATCTGAAAGCAGACACTCGCCCGTTTACAACGGTATGTGTATTTTTGCCCTAGGCCATAGTAGTTATTGATTTCTAGTATCAGACTTGCGAAAATTTTGATAGTTTCTCAACCATTCCATAACTTCCAACTCCCATATATCGCGAACGGATTGACGAACTCGAGAAATTCCTGCTGCATCTGAAAGCAGAAACTCGCCCGATTACAAAGGTATGTGCATTTTTGCCCTAGGCCATAGTAGGTATTGGTTTCGAGTATAAGACTTGCGAAAACTTTGATGGTTTCTCAACCATTCCTTAACTTCAAGCTCCCATATCTCGCGAACGGATTCACGAACTTGAGAAATTCCTGTTGCATCTGAACGTAGAAACTCGCCCGATTACAATGGTGTGTGTACTTTTCCCCTAGGCCATTCCAGTTATTGGTTTCGAGTGTCAGACTAGCGAAAATTTTAATGGACTCTCAACCATTCCTTAACTTCAAACTCCGATACATCGCGAACGGATTGGCGAACTCGAGAAATTCCTGTTGCATGTGAAAGTAGAAACTCCCCCAATTATAATGGTGTGTGTACTTTTGCCCTAGGCCATTCCAGTTACTGGTTTCGACTATCAGACCAGCGAAAATTTTGATGGTTTCCCAACCATTCCTTGAATTCAAACACCCATATCTCGCGAACGGAATGACGAACTCGAGAAATTCCTGTTGCATCTGAAAGTAGAAACTCGCCTGATTACAACGGTATGTGTATTTTTGCCCTAGGCCATAGTAGTTATTGGTTTCGAGTACCAGACTAGCGAAAATTTTGATGGTTTCTCAACCATTCCTTAACGTCAAACTCCCATATCTCGCGAACGGATTGACGAACTCGAGAAATTCCTGTTGCATCTGAAAGCAGAAACTCGCCCGTTTACAATGGTATGTGTATTTTTGCCCTAGGCCATAGTAGTTATTGGTTTCTAGTATCAGACTTGCGAAAATTTTGATGGTTTCCCAACCATTCCTTAAATTCAAACACCCATATCTCGCGAACGGAATGACGAACTCGAGAAATTCCTCTTGCATCTGAACGTGGAAACTCGCCCGATTACAATGGCGTATGTACTTTTCCCCTTGGCCATTCCAGTTATTCGTTTCGAGTATCAGACTTGCAAAAATATTGATGGTTTCTCAACCATTCCTTAACTTCAAACTCCCATACCTCGCGAACGGATTGACGAACTCGAGAAATACCTGTTGCTTCTGAAAGTAGAAACTTGCCCGATTACAGTGGTGTGTGTACTTTTCCCCTAGGCCATTCCAGTTATTGGTCGCGAGTATCAGACTTGCGAAAATTTTGATGGTTTCTCAACCATTCCTTAACTTCAAACACCCATTTCGCGCGAACGGATTGACGGACTCGAGAAATTCCTGTTGCATCTGAAAGTAGAAACTCGCCCGATTACAATGGTGTGTGTACTTTTCCCCTAGGCCGTTCCAGTTATTCGTTTCGAGTATCAGACTTGCGAATATTTTGATGGTTTCTCAACCATTCGTTAATTTCAAACTCGCATATCTCGCGAACGGATTGACGAACTCGAGAAATTCCTGTTGCATCTGAAAGTAGAAACTCGCCTGATTACAACGGTATGTGTATTTTTGCCCTAGGCCATAGTAGTTATTGGTTTCGAGTATCAGACTTGCGAAAATTTTGATGGTTTCTCAACCATTCCTTAACGTCAAACTCCCATATCTCGGGAACGGATTGACGAACTCGAGAAATTCCTGTTGCATCTGAAAGTAGAAACTCGCCTGATTACAACGGTATGTGTATTTTTGCCCTAGGCCATAGTAGTTATTGGTTTCGAGTATCAGACTTGCGAAAATTTTGATGGTTTCTCAACCATTCCTTAACGTCAAACTCCCATATCTCGGGAACGGATTGACGAACTCGAGAAATTCCTGTTGCATCTGAAAGTAGAAACTCGCCCGATTACAATGGTGTGTGTACTTTTCCCCTAGGCCGTTCCAGTTATTCGTTTCGAGTATCAGACTTGCAAAAATATTGATGGTTTCTCAACCATTCCTTAACTTCAAACTCCCTTATCTCGCGAACGGATTCACGAACACGAGAAATTCCGATTGCATCTGGAAGAAGAAACTCGCCCGATTACAACGGTATGTGTATTTTTCCCCTAGGCCTTTGTAGTTATTGGTTTCGAGTATCAGACTTGGGAAAATTTTGATGGTTTCTCAACCATTCCTTAACTTCAAACTCCCATATCTCGCGAACGGATTGACGAACTCGAGAAATTCCTGTTGCATCTGAAAGTAGAAACTCGCGCGATTACAAAGGTATGAGTATTTTTCTCCTAGGGCATAGTAGTTATTGGTTTCGAGTATCAGACTTGCGAAAATTGTAATGGTTTCTCAACCATTCCTTAATTTCAAACTCCCATATCTCGCGAACGGATTGACGAACACGAGAAATTCCGGTTGCATCTGGAAGAAGAAACTCTCCCGATTACAACGGTATGTGTATTTTTCCCCTAGGCCTTTGTAGTTATTGGTTTCGAGTATCCGACTTTCGAAAATTGTGATTGTTTCTCAACCATTCCTTAACTTCAAACTCCCATATCTCGCGAACGGATTGACGAACACGAGAAATTCCGATTGCATCTGGAAGAAGAAACTCGCCCGATTACAACGGTATGTGCATTTTTCCCCTAGGCCACAGTAGTTATTGGTTTCGAGTATCAGACTTGCGAAAATTGTGATTGTTTCTCAACCATTCCTTAATTTCAAACTCCCATATCTCGCGAACGGATTGACGAACACGAGAAATTCTGGATGCATCTGAAAGTAGAAAGTCGACCGATAACAATGGTGTGTGTACTTTTCCCCTAGGTCATTCCAGTTATTCGTTTCTAGCATCAGAATTTCAAAAATTTTGATGGTTTCGCAACCATTCCTTAACATCAAACTCCCATACCTCGCGAACGGATTGACGAACACGAGAAATTCCGGTTGCATCTGGAAGAAGAAACTCTCCCGATTACAACGGTATGTGTATTTTTCCCCTAAGCCTTTGTAGTTATTGGTTTCGAGTATCAGACTTTCGAAAATTTTGATGGTTTCTCAACCATTCCTTAACTTCAAACTCCCAGATCTCGCGAACGGATTGACGAACACGAGAAATTCCGATTGCATCTGGGAGAAGAAACTCGCCCCATTACAACGGTATGTGCATTTTTCCCCTAGGCCACAGTAGTTATTGGTTTCAAGTATCCGACTTGCGAAAATTGTGATTGTTTCTCAAACATTCCTTAACTTCAAAATCCCACATCTCGCGAACAGATTGACGAACACGAGAAATTCCGGTTGCATCTGGAAGAAGAAACTCTCCCGATTACAACGGTATGTGTATTTTTCCCCGAAGCCTTTGTAGTTATTGGTTTCGAGTATCAGACTTGGGAAAATTTTGATGGTTTCTCAACCATTCCTTAACTTCAAACTCCCATATCTCGCGAACGGATTGACGAACTCGAGAAATTCCTGTTGCATCTGAAAGTAGAAACTCGCGCGATTACAAAGGTATGTGTATTTTTCTCCTAGGCCATAGTAGTTATTGGTTTCGAGTATCAGACTTGCGAAAATTGTGATGGTTTCTCAACCATTCCTTAATTTCAAACTCCCATATCTCGCGAACGGATTGACGAACACGAGAAATTCCGGTTGCATCTGAAAGTAGAAACACGCCCCATTACAATGGTGTGTGTACTTTTCCCCTAGGCCATTCCAGTTATTGGTTTCGAGTATCACACTTGCGAAAATTTTGATGGTTTCTCAACCATTCCTTAACTTCAAACTCCCATATCTCGCGAACGGATTGACGATCTCGAGAAATTCCTGTTGCATCTGAAAGTAGAGACTCGCCCGATTACAAATGTATGTGTATTTTTCCCCTAAGCCTTTGTAGTTATTGGTTTCGAGTATCAGACTTGCGACAATTTTGATGGTTTCTCAACCATTCCTCAACTTCAAACTCCCATATCTCGCGAACGGATTGACGAACTCGAGAAATTCCTGTTGCATGTGGAAGTAGAAACTCGCCCGATTACAACGGTATGTGTATTTTTCCCCTAGGCCTTTGTAGTTATTGGTTTCGAGTGTCAGACTTGCGAAAATTTTGATGGATTCTCAACCATTCCTTAACTTCACACTCCCTTATCTCGCGAACGGATTGACGAACTCGAGAAATTCCTGTTGCATCTGAAAGTAGAAACTCGCCCGATTACAAAGGTATGTGTATTTTTCCCCTAGGCCACAGTAGTTATTGGTTTCGAGTATCAGACTTGCGAAAATTGTGATGGTTTCTCAACCATTCCTTAATTTCAAACTCCCATATCTCGCGAACGGATTGACGAACACGAGAAATTCCGGATGCATCTGAAAGTAGAAAGTCGACCGATAACAATGGTGTGTGTACTTTTCCCCTAGGTCATTCCAGTTATTCGTTTCTAGCATCAGAATTTCAAAAATTTTGATGATTTCTCAACCATTCCTTAACTTCAAACTTCCATATCCCGCGAACGGATTGACGAACTCGAGAAATTCCTGTTGCATGTGGAAGTAGAAACTCGCCCGATTACAACGGTATGTGTATTTTTCCCCTAGGCCTTTGTAGTTATTGGTTTCGAGTGTCAGACTTGCGCAAATTTTGATGGATTCTCAACCATTCCTTAACTTCACACTCCCATATCTCGCGAACGGATTGACGAACTCAAGAAATTCCTGTTGCATCTGAAAGTAGAAACTCGCCCGATTACAAAGGTATGTGTATTTTTCCCCTAGGCCACAGTAGTTATTGGTTTCGAGTATCAGACTTGCGAAAATTGTGATGGTTTCTCAACCATTCCTTAATTTCAAACTCCCATATCTCGCGAACGGATTGACGAACACGAGAAATTCCGTATGCATCTGAAAGTAGAAAGTCGACCGATAACAATGGTATGTGTACTTTTCCCCTAGGTCATTCCAGTTATTCGTTTCTAGCATCAGAATTTCAAAAATTTTGATGGTTTCGCAACCATTCCTTAACTTCACACTCCCATATCTCGCGAACGGATTGACGAACTCAAGAAATTCCTGTTGCATCTGAAAGTAGAAACTCGCCCGATTACAAAGGTATGTGTATTTTTCCCCTAGGCCACAGTAGTTATTGGTTTCGAGTATCAGACTTGCGAAAATTGTAATGGTTTCTCAACCATTCCTTAATTTCAAACTCCCATATCTCGCGAACGGATTGACGAACACGAGAAATTCCGGTTGCATCTGGAAGAAGAAACTCTCCCGATTACAACGGTATGTGTATTTTTCCCCTAAGCCTTTGTAGTTATTGGTTTCGAGTATCAGACTTTCGAAAATTTTGATGGTTTCTCAACCATTCCTTAACTTCAAACTCCCATATCTCGCGAACGGATTGACGAACACGAGAAATTCCGATTGCATCTGGAAGAAGAAACTCGCCCGATTACAACGGTATGTGCATTTTTCCCCTAGGCCACAGTAGTTATTGGTTTCGAGTATCCGACTTGCGAAAATTGTGATTGTTTCTCAAACATTCCTTAACTTCAAACTCCCACATCTCGCGAACGGATTGACGAACACGAGAAATTCCGGTTGCATCTGGAAGAAGAAACTCTCCCGATTACAACGGTATGTGTATTTTTCCCCGAAGCCTTTGTAGTTATTGGTTTCGAGTATCAGACTTGGGAAAATTTTGATGGTTTCTCAACCATTCCTTAACTTCAAACTCCCATATCTCGCGAACGGATTGACGAACTCGAGAAATTCCTGTTGCATCTGAAAGTAGAAACTCGCGCGATTACAAAGGTATGTGTATTTTTCTCCTAGGCCATAGTAGTTATTGGTTTCGAGTATCACACTTGCGAAAATTGTGATGGTTTCTCAACCATTCCTTAATTTCAAACTCCCATATCTCGCGAACGGATTGACGAACACGAGAAATTCCGGTTGCATCTGAAAGTAGAAACACGCCCCATTACAATGGTGTGTGTACTTTTCCCCTAGGCCATTCCAGTTATTGGTTTCGAGTATCACACTTGCGAAAATTTTGATGGTTTCTCAACCATTCCTTAACTTCAAACTCCCATATCTCGCGAACGGATTGACGAACTCGAGAAATTCCTGTTGCATCTGAGAGTAGAAACTCGCCCGATTACAAAGATATGTGTGTTTTTCCCCTAGGCCTTAGTAGTTATTGGTTTCGAGTATCAGACTTGCGACAATTTTGATGGTTTCTCAACCGTTCCTTAATTTCAAACTCCCATACCTCGCGAACGGATTGACGAACTCGATCATTTCCTGTTGCATCTGAAAGTAGAAACTCGCACGATTACAATGGTGTGTGTACTTTTCCCCTAGGCCATTCCAGTTATTCGTTTCTAGCGTCAGAATTGCGAAAATTTTGATGGTTTCTCAACCATTCCTTAACTTCAAACTCCCATATCTCGCGAACGGATTGACGAACACGAGAAATTCCGATTGCATCTGGAAGAAGAAACTCGCGCGATTACAAAGGTATGTGTATTTTTCTCCTAGGCCATAGTAGTTATTGGTTTCGAGTATCAGACTTGCGAAAATTGTGATGGTTTCTCAACCATTCCTTAATTTCAAACTCCCATATCTCGCGAACGGATTGACGAACACGAGAAATTCCGGTTGCATCTGAAAGTAGAGACTCGCCCGATTACAAAGGTATGTGTATTTTTCCCCTAAGCCTTTGTAGTTATTGGTTTCGTGTATCAGACTTGCGACAATTTTGATGGTTTCTCAACCGTTCCTTAATTTCAAACTCCCATACCTCGCGAACGGATTGACGAACTCGATCATTTCCTGTTGCATCTGAAAGTAGAAACTCGCACGATTACAATGGTGTGTGTACTTTTCCCCTAGGCCATTCCAGTTATTTGTTTCTAGCGTCAGAATTGCGAAAATTTTGATGGTTTCTCAACCATTCCTTAACTTCAAACTCCCATATCTCGCGAACGGATTGACGAACTCGAGAAATTCCTGTTGCATCTGAGAGTAGAAACTCGCCCGATTACAAAGATATGTGTGTTTTTCCCCTAGGCCTTAGTAGTTATTGGTTTCGAGTATCAGACTTGCGTAAATTTTGATAGTTTCTCAACCATACCTTAATTTCAAACTCTCATATTTCGCGAACTGATTGACGAACTCGAGAAGTTCCTGTTGCATCTGAGAGCAGAAACTCGCCCGATTACAAAGATATGTGTGTTTTTCCCATAGGCCTTTGTAGTTATTGGTTTCGTGTATCAGACTTGCGAAAATTTTGATGGTTTCTCAACCATTCCTTAACTTCAAACTCCCATATCTCGCGAACGGATTGACGAACTACAGAAATTTCTGTTGCATCTGAAACTAGACACTCGCCCGATTAGAATGGTGTGTGTACTTTTCCCCTAGGCCATTCCAGTTATTCGTTTCTAGCCTCAGAATTGCGAAAATTTCGATGGTTTCTCAACCATCCCTTAACTTCAAACTCCCATTTCTCGCGAACGGATTGACGAACTCGAGAAATTCCTGTTGCATCTGAAAGTGGAAACTGGCCCGATTACAACGGTATGTGTATTTTCCCCCTAGGCCATTGTAGTTATTGGTTTCGAGTATCAGACTTGCGAAAATTTTGATGGTTTCTCAACCATTCCTTAACTTCAAATTCCCAAATCTCGCGAACTGAATGACGAACTCGAGAAATTCCTGTTGCATCTGAAAGTAGAAACTCGCACGATTACAATGGTGTGTGTACTCTTCCCCTAGGCCATACCAGTTATTGGTTTCGAGTATCAGACTTGCGAAAATTTTGATGGTTTCTCAATCATTCCATAACTTCAAACTTCCATATCTCGCGAACGGATTGACGAACTCGCGAATTTCCTATTGCATCTGAAAGCAGAAACTCGTCCGATTACAAAGGTATGTGTATTTTTGCCCTGGGCCATAGTTGTTATTGGTTTCCAGTATCAGACATGCGAAGTTTTGATGATTTCTCTACCATTCCTTAACTTCAAACTCCCATATCTCGCGAACGGAATGACGAACTCGAGAAATTCCTGTTGCATCTGAAAGTAGAAACTCGCCCGATTACAAGGATATGTGTGTTTTTCCCCTAGGCCTTTGTAGGTATTGGTTTCGGGTATCAGACTTGCGAAAATTTTGATGGTTTCTCAACCATTCCTTAACTTCAAACTCCCATATCTCGCGAACGGATTGACGAACTCGAGAAATTCCTGTTGCATCTGAAAGTAGAAACTCGCCCGATTACAATGGTGTGTGTGCTTTTCCCCTAGGCCATTCCAGTTATTCGTTTCTATCATCAGAATTGCGAAGTTTTGATGATTTCTCAACCATTCCTTAACTTCAAACTCCCATATCTCGCGTACGGATTGACGAACTCGAGAAATTCCTGTTGCATCTGAAAGAGGAAACTCGCCCGATTACAAAGGTATGTGTATTTTTCCCCTAGGCCACAGTAGTTATTGGATTCGAGTATCAGACTTGCGAAAATTGTGATGGTTTCTCAACCATTCCTTAATTTCAAACTCCCATATCTCGCGAACGGATTGACGAACACGAGAAATTCCGGATGCATCTGAAAGTAGAAAGTCGACCGATAACAATGGTGTGTGTACTTTTCCCCTAGGTCATTCCAGTTATTCGTTTCTAGCATCAGAATTTCAAAAATTTTGATGATTTCTCAACCATTCCTTAACTTCAAACTTCCATATCCCGCGAACGGATTGACGAACTCGAGAAATTCCTGTTGCATGTGGAAGTAGAAACTCGCCCGATTACAACGGTATGTGTATTTTTCCCCTAGGCCTTTGTAGTTATTGGTTTCGAGTGTCAGACTTGCGCAAATTTTGATGGATTCTCAACCATTCCTTAACTTCACACTCCCATATCTCGCGAACGGATTGACGAACTCAAGAAATTCCTGTTGCATCTGAAAGCAGAAACTCGCCCGTTTACAATGGTATGTGTATTTTTGCCCTAGACCATAGTAGTTATTGGTTTCGAGTATCAGACTTGCGAAAATTGTGATGGTTTCTCAACCATTCCTTAATTTCAAACTCCCATATCTCGCGAACGGATTGACGAACACGAGAAATTCCGTATGCATCTGAAAGTAGAAAGTCGACCGATAACAATGGTGTGTGTACTTTTCCCCTAGGTCATTCCAGTTATTCGTTTCTAGCATCAGAATTTCAAAAATTTTGATGGTTTCGCAACCATTCCTTAACTTCACACTCCCATATCTCGCGAACGGATTGACGAACTCAAGAAATTCCTGTTGCATCTGAAAGTAGAAACTCGCCCGATTACAAAGGTATGTGTATTTTTCCCCTAGGCCACAGTAGTTATTGGTTTCGAGTATCAGACTTGCGAAAATTGTAATGGTTTCTCAACCATTCCTTAATTTCAAACTCCCATATCTCGCGAACGGATTGACGAACACGAGAAATTCCGGTTGCATCTGGAAGAAGAAACTCTCCCGATTACAACGGTATGTGTATTTTTCCCCTAAGCCTTTGTAGTTATTGGTTTCGAGTATCAGACTTTCGAAAATTTTGATGGTTTCTCAACCATTCCTTAACTTCAAACTCCCATATCTCGCGAACGGATTGACGAACACGAGAAATTCCGATTGCATCTGGAAGAAGAAACTCGCCCGATTACAACGGTATGTGCATTTTTCCCCTAGGCCACAGTAGTTATTGGTTTCGAGTATCCGACTTGCGAAAATTGTGATTGTTTCTCAAACATTCCTTAACTTCAAACTCCCACATCTCGCGAACGGATTGACGAACACGAGAAATTCCGGTTGCATCTGGAAGAAGAAACTCTCCCGATTACAACGGTATGTGTATTTTTCCCCGAAGCCTTTGTAGTTATTGGTTTCGAGTATCAGACTTGGGAAAATTTTGATGGTTTCTCAACCATTCCTTAACTTCAAACTCCCATATCTCGCGAACGGATTGACGAACTCGAGAAATTCCTGTTGCATCTGAAAGTAGAAACTCGCGCGATTACAAAGGTATGTGTATTTTTCTCCTAGGCCATAGTAGTTATTGGTTTCGAGTATCACACTTGCGAAAATTGTGATGGTTTCTCAACCATTCCTTAATTTCAAACTCCCATATCTCGCGAACGGATTGACGAACACGAGAAATTCCGGTTGCATCTGAAAGTAGAAACACGCCCCATTACAATGGTGTGTGTACTTTTCCCCTAGGCCATTCCAGTTATTGGTTTCGAGTATCACACTTGCGAAAATTTTGATGGTTTCTCAACCATTCCTTAACTTCAAACTCCCATATCTCGCGAACGGATTGACGAACTCGAGAAATTCCTGTTGCATCTGAGAGTAGAAACTCGCCCGATTACAAAGATATGTGTGTTTTTCCCCTAGGCCTTAGTAGTTATTGGTTTCGAGTATCAGACTTGCGACAATTTTGATGGTTTCTCAACCGTTCCTTAATTTCAAACTCCCATACCTCGCGAACGGATTGACGAACTCGATCATTTCCTGTTGCATCTGAAAGTAGAAACTCGCACGATTACAATGGTGTGTGTACTTTTCCCCTAGGCCATTCCAGTTATTCGTTTCTAGCGTCAGAATTGCGAAAATTTTGATGGTTTCTCAACCATTCCTTAACTTCAAACTCCCATATCTCGCGAACGGATTGACGAACACGAGAAATTCCGATTGCATCTGGAAGAAGAAACTCGCGCGATTACAAAGGTATGTGTATTTTTCTCCTAGGCCATAGTAGTTATTGGTTTCGAGTATCAGACTTGCGAAAATTGTGATGGTTTCTCAACCATTCCTTAATTTCAAACTCCCATATCTCGCGAACGGATTGACGAACACGAGAAATTCCGGTTGCATCTGAAAGTAGAGACTCGCCCGATTACAAAGGTATGTGTATTTTTCCCCTAAGCCTTTGTAGTTATTGGTTTCGTGTATCAGACTTGCGACAATTTTGATGGTTTCTCAACCGTTCCTTAATTTCAAACTCCCATACCTCGCGAACGGATTGACGAACTCGATCATTTCCTGTTGCATCTGAAAGTAGAAACTCGCACGATTACAATGGTGTGTGTACTTTTCCCCTAGGCCATTCCAGTTATTTGTTTCTAGCGTCAGAATTGCGAAAATTTTGATGGTTTCTCAACCATTCCTTAACTTCAAACTCCCATATCTCGCGAACGGATTGACGAACTCGAGAAATTCCTGTTGCATCTGAGAGTAGAAACTCGCCCGATTACAAAGATATGTGTGTTTTTCCCCTAGGCCTTAGTAGTTATTGGTTTCGAGTATCAGACTTGCGTAAATTTTGATAGTTTCTCAACCATACCTTAATTTCAAACTCTCATATTTCGCGAACTGATTGACGAACTCGAGAAGTTCCTGTTGCATCTGAGAGCAGAAACTCGCCCGATTACAAAGATATGTGTGTTTTTCCCATAGGCCTTTGTAGTTATTGGTTTCGTGTATCAGACTTGCGAAAATTTTGATGGTTTCTCAACCATTCCTTAACTTCAAACTCCCATATCTCGCGAACGGATTGACGAACTACAGAAATTCCTCTTGCATCTGAAACTAGACACTCGCCCGATTAGAATGGTGTGTGTACTTTTCCCCTAGGCCATTCCAGTTATTCGTTTCTAGCATCAGAATTGCGAAAATTTCGATGGTTTCTCAACCATCCCTTAACTTCAAACTCCCATTTCTCGCGAACGGATTGACGAACTCGAGAAATTCCTGTTGCATCTGAAAGTGGAAACTGGCCCGATTACAACGGTATGTGTATTTTCCCCCTAGGCCATTGTAGTTATTGGTTTCGAGTATCAGACTTGCGAAAATTTTGATGGTTTCTCAACCATTCCTTAACTTCAAATTCCCAAATCTCGCGAACTGAATGACGAACTCGAGAAATTCCTGTTGCATCTGAAAGTAGAAACTCGCACGATTACAATGGTGTGTGTACTCTTCCCCTAGGCCATACCAGTTGTTGGTTTCGAGTATCAGACTTGCGAAAATTTTGATGGTTTCTCAATCATTCCATAACTTCAAACTTCCATATCTCGCGAACGGATTGACGAACTCGCGAATTTCCTATTGCATCTGAAAGCAGAAACTCGTCCGATTACAAAGGTATGTGTATTTTTGCCCTGGGCCATAGTTGTTATTGGTTTCCAGTATCAGACATGCGAAGTTTTGATGATTTCTCTACCATTCCTTAACTTCAAACTCCCATATCTCGCGAACGGAATGACGAACTCGAGAAATTCCTGTTGCATCTGAAAGTAGAAACTCGCCCGATTACAAGGATATGTGTGTTTTTCCCCTAGGCCTTTGTAGGTATTGGTTTCGGGTATCAGACTTGCGAAAATTTTGATGGTTTCTCAACCATTCCTTAACTTCAAACTCCCATATCTCGCGAACGGATTGACGAACTCGAGAAATTCCTGTTGCATCTGAAAGTAGAAACTCGCCCGATTACAATGGTGTGTGTGCTTTTCCCCTAGGCCATTCCAGTTATTCGTTTCTATCATCAGAATTGCGAAGTTTTGATGATTTCTCAACCATTCCTTAACTTCAAACTCCCATATCTCGCGTACGGATTGACGAACTCGAGAAATTCCTGTTGCATCTGAAAGTGGAAACTCGCCCGATTACAAAGGTATGTGCATTTTTCCCCTAGGCCTTTGCAGTTATTGGTTTCGAGTATCACGCTTGCGAAAATTTTGATGGTTTCTCAAGCATTCCTTAACTTCAAACTCCCACATCTCGCGAACGGATTGACGAACTCGAGAAATTCCTGTTGCATCTGAAAGCAGAAACTCGCCCGATTACAACGGTATGTGTATTTTCCCCTAGGCCATTGTAGTTATTGGTTTCTAGCGTCAGAATTGCGAAAATTTTGATGGTTTCTCAACCATTCCTTAACTTCAAACTCCCATATCTCGCGAACGGATTGACGAACTCGAGAAATTCCTGTTGCATCTGAAAGCAGAAACTCGCCCGATTACAACGGTATGTGTATTTTCCCCTAGGCCATTGTAGTTATTGGTTTCTAGCGTCAGAATTGCGAAAATTTTGATGGTTTCTCAACCATTCCTTAACTTCAAACTCCCATATCTCGCGAACGGAATGACGAACTCGAGGAATTCCTGTTGCATCTGAAAGTGGAATCTCGCCCGATTACAACGGTATGTGCAATTTTCCCCTAGGCCTTTGCAGTTATTGGTTTCGAGTATCAGACTTGCGAAAATTTTGATGGTTTCTCAACCATTCCTTAACATCAAACTCCCATATCTCGCGAACGGATTGACGAACTCCAGAAATTCCTGTTGCATCTGATAGTAGACACTCGCCCGATTAGAATTGTGTGTGTACTTTTCCCCTAGGCCATTCCAGTTATTCGTTTCTAGCATCAGAATTGCGAAAATTTCGATGGTTTCTCAACCATTCCTTAACTTCAAACACCCATATCTCGCGAAAGGAATGACGAACTCGAGAAATTCCTGTTGCATCTGAAAGTAGAAACTCGCCCGATTACAAAGATATGTGCGTTTTTCACCTAGGCCTTTGTAGTTATTGGTTTCGAGTATCAGACTTGCGAAAATTTTGATAGTTTCTCAACCATTCCTTAACTTCAAGCTCCCATATCTCCCGAACGGATTGACGAACTCGAGAAATTCCTGTTGCACCTGGAAGCAGGAACTCGCCCGATTACAATGGTGTGTGTATTTTCCCCTAGGGCATTGTAGTTATTGGTTTCTAGCGTCAGACTTGCGAAAATTTTGATGGTTTCTCAACCATTCCTTAAATTCAAACTCCCATATCTCGCGAACGGAATGACGAACTCGAGAAATTCCTGTTGCATCTGAAAGTGGAAACTCGCCCGATTACAAAGATATGTGCGTTTTTCACCTAGGCCTTTGTAGTTATTGGTTTCGAGTATCAGACTTGCGAAAATTTTGATAGTTTCTCAACCATTCCTTAACTTCAAGCTCCCATATCTCGCGAACGGATTGACGAACTCGAGAAATTCCTGTTGCACCTGGAAGCAGGAACTCGCCCGATTACAATGGTGTGTGTATTTTCCCCTAGGGCATTGTAGTTATTGGTTTCTAGCGTCAGACTTGCGAAAATTTTGATGGTTTCTCAACCATTCCTTAACTTCAAACTCCCATATCTCGCGAACGGAATGACGAACTCGAGAAATTCCTGTTGCATCTGAAAGTGGAAACTCGCCCGATTACAAAGATATGTGCGTTTTTCACCTAGGCCTTTGTAGTTATTGGTTTCGAGTATCAGACATGCGAAAATTTTGATAGTTTCTCAACCATTCCTTAACTTCAAACTCCCATATCTCGCGAACGGATTGACGAACTCGAGTAATTCCTGTTGCACCTGGAAGCAGAAACTCGCCCGATTACAATGCTGTGTGTACTTTCCCCCTAGGTCATTCCAGTTATTGGTTTCGAGTATCAGAATTGCGAAAATTTTGATGGTTTCTCAACCATTCCTTAACTTCAAACTCCCATGTCTCGCGAACGGAATGACGAACTCGAGAAATTCCTGTTGCATCTGAAAGTGGAAACTCGCCCGATTACAAAGGTATATGCATTTTTCCCCTAGGCCTTTGTAGTTATTGGTTTCTAGCGTCAGAATTGCGAAAATTTTGATGGTTTCTCAACCATTCCTTAACTTCAAACTCCCATATCTCGCGAAAGGAATGACGAACTCGAGAAATTCCTGTTGCATCTAAAAGTAGAAACTCGCCCGATTACAAAGATATGTGCGTTTTTCACCTAGGCCCTTGTAGTTATTGGTTTCGAGTATCAGACTTGCGAAAATTTTGATAGTTTCTCAACCATTCCTTAACTTCAAACTCCCATATCTCGCGAACGGATTGACGAACTCGAGAAATTCCTGTTGCACCTGGAAGCAGAAACTCGCCCGATTACAATGGTGTGTGTGCTTTTCCCCTAGGCCTTTGTAGTTATTGGTTTCGTGTATCAGACTTGCAAAAATTTTGATGGTTTCTCAACCATTCCTTAACTTCAAACTCCCATGTCTCGCGAACGGAATGACGAACTCGAGAAATTCCTGTTGCATCTGAAAGTGGAAACTCGCCCGATTACAAAGATATGTGCATTTTTCCCCTAGGCCTTTGTAGTTATTGGTTTCGAGTATCAGACTTGCGAAAATTTTGATGGTTTCTCAAGCAATCCTTAACTTCAAACTCCCATATCTCGCGAACGGATTGACGAACTCGAGAAATTCCTGTTGCATCTGAAAACAGAAACTCGCCCGATTACAACGGTATGTGTATTTTCCCCTAGGCCATTGTAGTTATTGGTTTCTAACGTCAGAATTGCGAAAATTTTGATGGTTTCTCAACCATTCCTTAATTTCAAACTCCCATATCTCGCGAACGGAATGACGACCTCGAGAAATTCCTGTTGCATCTGAAAGTAGAAACTCGCCCGATTACAAAGAAATGTGTGCTTTTCCCCTAGGCCTTTGTAGTTATTGGTTTCGAGTTTCAGACTTACTAAAATTTTGATAGTTCCTCAAGCATTCCTTAACTTCAAACTCACATATAGTATCTCGCGAACGGATTGACGAACTCGAGAAACTTCTGTCGCATCTGAAAGCAGAAACTCGCCTTATTACAACGGTATGTGTATTTTCCCCTAGGCCATTCCAGTTATTCGTTTCTATCATCAGAATTGCGAAAATTTCGATGGTTTCTCAACCATTCCTTAACTTCAAACTCCCATATCTCGCGAACGGAATGACGAACTCGAGAAATTCCTACTGCATCTGAAAGTATAAACTCGCCCGATTACAGAGATATGTGCGTTTTTCACCTAGGCCTTTGTAGTTATTGGTTTCGAGTATCAGACTTGCGAAAATTTTGATAGTTTCTCAACCATTCCTTAACTTCAAACTCCCATATCTCGCGAACGGATTGACGAACTCGAGAAATTCCTGTTGCATCTGAAAACAGAAACTCGCCCGATTACAACGGTATGTGTATTTTCCCCTAGGCCATTGTAGTTATTGGTTTCTAACGTCAGAATTGCGAAAATTTTGATGGTTTCTCAACCATTCCTTAATTTCAAACTCCCATATCTCGCGAACGGAATGACGAACTCGAGAAATTCCTGTTGCATCTGAAAGTAGAAACTCGCCCGATTACAAAGAATTGTGTGTTTTTCCCCTAGGCCTTTGTAGTTATTGGTTTCGAGTTTCAGACTTTCTAAAATTTTGATAGTTCCTCAAGCATTCCTTAACTTCAAACTCACATATAGTATCTCGCGAACGGATGGACGAACTCGAGAAACTTCTGTTGCATCTGAAAGCAGAAACTCGCCCGATTACAACGGTATGTGTATTTTCCCCTAGGCCATTGTATTTATTGGTTTCTAGCGTCAGAATTGCGAAAATTTTGATGGTTTCGCAACCATTCTTTAACTTCAAACTCCCATATCTCGCGAACGGAATGACGAACTCGAGAAATTCCTGTAGCATCTGAAAGTGGAAACTCGCCCGATCACAAAGGTATGTGCATTTTCCCCCTAGCCCTTTGCAGTTATTGGTTTCGAGTATAAGACTTGCGAAAATTTTGAGCGTTTCTCAACCATTCCTTAACTTCATACTCCTATATCTCGCGAACGGATTGACGATCTCGAGAAATTCCTGTTGCACCTGGAAGAAGGAACTCGCCCGATTACAATGGTGTGTGTATTTTCCCCTAGGGCATTGTATTTATTGGTTTCTAGCGTCATAATTGCGAAAATTTTGATGGTTTCTCAACCATTCCTTAACTTCAAACTCCCATATCTCGCGAAAGGAATGACGAACTCGAGAAATTCCTGTTGCATCTGAAAGTAGAAACTCGCCCGATTACAAAGATATGTGCGTTTTTCACCTAGGCCTTTGTAGTTATTGGTTTCGAGTATCAGAATTGCGAAAATTTTGATGGTTTCTCAACCATTCCTTAACTTCAAACTCCCATATCTCGCGAACGGAATGACGAACTCGAGAAATTCCTGTTGCATCTGAAAGTGGAAACTCGCCCGATTACAACGGTATGTGTATTTTTCCACTAGGCCATTGTAGTTATTGGTTTCGAGTATCAGATTTGCGATAATTTTGATGGTTCCTCAACCATTCCTTAAATTCAAACTCCCATATCTCACGAATGGATTGACGAACTCGAGAAATTCCTGTTGCATCTGAAAGCAGAAACTCGCCCGATTACAATGGTGTGGGTACTTTTCCCCTAGGCCATAGTAGTTATTGGTTTCGTGTATCAGACTTGCGAAAATTGTGATGGTTTCTCAACGATTCCTTAACTTCAAATTTCCATATCTCGCGCACGGATTTACGACATCGAGAAATTCCTGTTGCATCTGAAAGTGGAAACCCGCCCGATTACAAAGGTATGTGTATTTTTCCCCTAGGCCATTGTAGTTATTGGTTTCTAGCGTCAGAATTGCAAAAATTTTGATGGTTTCTCAACCATTCCTTAACTTCAAACTCCCATATCTCGCGAACGGATTGACGAACTCGAGAAATTCCTGTTGCATCTGAAAGTAGGAACTCGCCCGATTACAACGGTGTGTGTACTTTTCCTCTAGGCCATTCCAGTTATTGGTTTCGAGTATCAGACCACCGAAAATTTTGATGGTTTCTCAAGCATTCCTTAAGTTCAAACTCCCATATCTCGCGAACGGATTGACGAACTCGAGAAACTCCTGTTGCATCTGAAAGTGGAAACTGGCCCGATTACAAAGGTATGTGTATTTTCCCCCTAGGCCATTGTAGTTATTGGTTTCGAGTATCAGACTTGCGACAATTTTGATGGTTTCTCAACCATTCCTTAACATCAAACTCCCATATCTCGCGAACGGATTGACGAACTCCAGAAATTCCTGTTGCATCTGATAGTAGACACTCGCCCGATTAGAATGGTGTGTGTACTTTTCCCCTAGGTCATTCCAGTTATTGGTTTCGAGTATCAGAAGTGCGAAAATTTTTATGGTATCTCAACCATTCCTTAACTTCAAACTCCCATGTCTCGCGAACGGAATGACGAACTCGAGAAATTCCTGTTGCATCTGAAAGCAGAAACTCGCCCGATTACAACGGTATGTGTATTTTCCCCTAGGCCATTGTAGTTATTGGTTTCTAGCGTCAGAATTGCGAAAATTTTGATGGTTTCTCAACCATTCCTTAACTTCAAACTCCCATATCTCGCGAACGGAATGACGAACTCGAGAAATTCCTGTTGCATCTGAAAGTGGAATCTCGCCCGATTACAACGGTATGTGCATTTTTCCCCTAGGCCTTTGCAGTTATTGGTTTCGAGTATCAGACTTGCGAAAATTTTGATGGTTTCTCAACCATTCCTTAACATCAAACTCCCATATATCGCGAACGGATTGACGAACTCCAGAAATTCCTGTTGCATCTGATAGTAGACACTCGCCCGATTAGAATTGTGTGTGTACTTTTCCCCTAGGCCATTCCAGTTATTCGTTTCTAGCATCAGAATTGCGAAAATTTCGATGGTTTCTCAACCATTCCTTAACTTCAAACTCCCATATCTCGCGAAAGGAATGACGAACTCGAGAAATTCCTGTTGCATCTGAAAGTAGAAACTCGCCCGATTACAAAGATATGTGCGTTTTTCACCTAGGCCTTTGTAGTTATTGGTTTCGAGTATCAGACTTGCGAAAATTTTGATAGTTTCTCAACCATTCCTTAACTTCAAGCTCCCATATCTCGCGAACGGATTGACGAACTCGAGTAATTCCTGTTGCACCTGGAAGCTGGAACTCGCCCGATTACAATGGTGTGTGTATTTTCCCCTAGTGCATTGTAGTTATTGGTTTCTAGCGTCAGACTTGCGAAAATTTTGATGGTTTCTCAACCATTCCTTAACTTCAAACTCCCATATCTCGCGAACGGAATGACGAACTCGAGAAATTCCTGTTGCATCTGAAAGTGAAAACTCGCCCGATTACAAAGATATGTGCGTTTTTCACCTAGGCCTTTGTAGTTATTGGTTTCGAGTATCAGACTTGCGAAAATTTTGATAGTTTCTCAACCATTCCTTAACTTCAAACTCCCATATCTCGCGAACGGATTGACGAACTCGAGAAATTCCTGTTGCACCTGGAAGCAGAAACTCGCCCGATTACAATGGTGTGTGTACTTTTCCCCTGGGTCATTCCAGTTATTGGTTTCGAGTATCAGAATTGCGAAAATTTTGATGGTTTCTCAACCATTCCTTAACTTCAAACTCCCATGTCTCGCGAACGGAATGACGAACTCGAGAAATTCCTGTTGCATCTGAAAGTGGAAACACGCCCGATTACAAAGGTATGTGCATTTTTCCCCTAGGCCTTTGTAGTTATTGGTTTCGAGTATCAGACTTGCGAAAATTTTGATGGTTTCTCAAGCATTCCTTAACTTCAAACTCCCATATCTCGCGAAAGGAATGAAGAACACGAGAAATTCCTGTTGCATCTGAAAGTAGAAACTCGCCCGATTACAAAGATATGTGCGTTTTTCACCTAGGCCTTTGTAGTTATTGGTTTCGAGTATCAGACTTGCGAAAATTTTGATAGTTTCTCAACCATTCCTTAACTTCAAGCTCCCATATCTCGCGAACGGATTGACGAACTCGAGAAATTCCTGTTGCACCTGGAAGCAGAAACTCGCCCGATTACAATGGTGTGTGTATTTTCCCCTAGGGCATTGTAGTTATTGGTTTCTAGCGTCAGAATTGCGAAAATTTGGATGGTTTCTCAACCATTCCTTAAATTCAAACTCTCATATCTCGCGAACGGAATGACGAACTCCAGAAATTCCTGTTGCATCTGAAAGTGGAAACTCGCCCGATTACAAAGGTATGTGCATTTTTCCCCTAGGCCTTTGCAGTTATTGGTTTCGAGTATCAGACTTGCGAAAATTTTGATGGTTTCTCAACCATTCCTTAACTTCAAACTCCCATATCTCGCGAACGGATTGACAAACTCCAGAAATTCCTGTTGCATCTGAAAGTGGAAACTCGCCCGATTACAAAGGTATGTGCATTTTTCCCCGAGGCCTTTGCAGTTATTGGTTTCGAGTATCAGACTTGCGAAAATTTTGATAGTTTCTCAACCATTCCTTAACTTCAAACTCCCATTTCTCGCGAACGGATTGACGAACTCGAGAAATTCCTGTTGCATCTGAGAGTGGAAACCCGCCCGATTACAAAGGTATGTGTATTTTTCCCCTAGGCCTTGGTAGTTATTGGTTTCGAGTATCAGACTTGCGAAAATTTTGATGGTTTCTCAAGCAATCCTTAACTTCAAACTCCCATATCTCGCGAACGGATTGACGTACTCGAGAAATTCCTGTTGCATCTGAAAACAGAAACTCGCCCGATTACAACGGTATGTGTATTTTCCCCTAGGCCATTGTATTTATTGGTTTCTAGCGTCAGAATTGCGAAAATTTTGATGGTTTCGCAACCATTCTTTAAATTCAAACTCCCATATCTCGCGAACGGAATGACGAACTCGAGAAATTCCTGTAGCATCTGAAAGTGGAAACTCGCCCGATCACAAAGGTATGTGCATTTTCCCCCTAGGCCTTTGCAGTTATTGGTTTCGAGTACAAGACTTGCGAAAATTTTGAGCGTTTCTCAACCATTCCTTAACTTCATACTCCCATATCTCGCGAACGGATTGACGCTCTCGAGAAATTCCTGTTGCACCTGGAAGAAGGAACTCGCCCGATTACAATGGTGTGTGTATTTTCCCCTAGGGCATTGTATTTATTGGTTTCTAGCGTCATAATTGCGAAAATTTTGATGGTTTCTCAACCGTTCCTTAACTTCAAACTCCCATATCTCGCGAAAGGAATGACGAACTCGAGAAATTCCTGTTGCATCTGAAAGTAGAAACTCGCCCGATTACAAAGATATGTGCGTTTTTCACCTAGGCCTTTGTAGTTATTGGTTTCGAGTATCAGACTTGCGAAAATTTTGATAGTTTCTCAACCATTCCTTAACTTCAAGCTCCCATATCTCGCGAACGGATTGACGAACTCGAGAAATTCCTGTTGCACCTGGAAGCAGAAACTCGCCCGATTACAATGGTGTGTGTATTTTCCCCTAGGGCATTGTAGTTATTGGTTTCTAGCGTCAGAATTGCGAAAATTTTGATGGTTTCTCAACCATTCCTTAAATTCAAACTCTCATATCTCGCGAACGGAATGACGAACTCCAGAAATTCCTGTTGCATCTGAAAGTGGAAACTCGCCCGATTACAAAGGTATGTGCATTTTTCCCCTAGGCCTTTGCAGTTATTGGTTTCGGGTATCAGACTTGCGAAAATTTTGATGGTTTCTCAACCATTCCTTAACTTCAAACTCCCATATCTCGCGAACGGATTGACAAACTCGAGAAATTCCTGTTGCATCTGAAAGTGGAAACTCGCCCGATTACAAAGGTATGTGCATTTTTCCCCGAGGCCTTTGCAGTTATTGGTTTCGAGTATCAGACTTGCGAAAATTTTGATAGTTTCTCAACCATTCCTTAACTTCAAACTCCCATTTCTCGCGAACGGATTGACGAACTCGAGAAATTCCTGTTGCATCTGAGAGTGGAAACCCGCCCGATTACAAAGGTATGTGTATTTTTCCCCTAGGCCTTGGTAGTTATTGGTTTCGAGTATCAGACTTGCGAAAATTTTGATGGTTTCTCAAGCAATCCTTAACTTCAAACTCCCATATCTCGCGAACGGATTGACGTACTCGAGAAATTCCTGTTGCATCTGAAAACAGAAACTCGCCCGATTACAACGGTATGTGTATTTTCCCCTAGGCCATTGTATTTATTGGTTTCTAGCGTCAGAATTGCGAAAATTTTGATGGTTTCGCAACCATTCTTTAAATTCAAACTCCCATATCTCGCGAACGGAATGACGAACTCGAGAAATTCCTGTAGCATCTGAAAGTGGAAACTCGCCCGATCACAAAGGTATGTGCATTTTCCCCCTAGGCCTTTGCAGTTATTGGTTTCGAGTACAAGACTTGCGAAAATTTTGAGCGTTTCTCAACCATTCCTTAACTTCATACTCCCATATCTCGCGAACGGATTGACGCTCTCGAGAAATTCCTGTTGCACCTGGAAGAAGGAACTCGCCCGATTACAATGGTGTGTGTATTTTCCCCTAGGGCATTGTATTTATTGGTTTCTAGCGTCATAATTGCGAAAATTTTGATGGTTTCTCAACCATTCCTCAACTTCAGACTCCCATTTCTCGCGAACGGATTGACGAACTCGAGAAATTCCTGTTGCATCTGAAAGTGGAAACCCGCCCGTTTACAAAGGTATGTGTATTTATCCCCTAGGCCATTGTAGTTATTGGTTTCTAGCGTCAGAATTGCGAAAATTTTGATGGTTTCTCAACCATTCCTTAACTTCAAACTCCCATATCTCGCGAACGGATTGACGAACTCGAGAAATTCCTGTTGCATCTGAAAGTAGGAACTCGCCCGATTACAACGGTGTGTACTTTTCCTCTAGGCCGTTCCAGTTATTGGTTTCGAGTATCAGACCTCCGAAAATTTTGATGGTTTCTCAAGCATTCCTTAAGTTCAAACTCCCATATCTCGCGAACGGATTGACGAACTCGAGAAACTCCTGTTGCATCTGAAAGTGGAAACTGGCCCGATTACAAAGGTATGTGTATTTTCCCCCTAGGCCATTGTAGTTATTGGTTTCGAGTATCAGACTTGCGAAAATTTTGATGGTTTCTCAACCATTCCTTAACATCAAACTCCCATATCTCGCGAACGGATTGACGAACTCCAGAAATTCCTGTTGCATCTGATAGTAGACACTCGCCCGATTAGAATGGTGTGTGTACTTTTCCCCTAGGTCATTCCAGTTATTGGTTTCGAGTATCAGAAATGCGAAAATTTTTATGGTTTCTCAAACATTCCTTAACTTCAAACTCCCATGTCTCACGAACGGAATGACGAACTCGAGAAATTCCTGTTGCATCTGAAAGTGGAAACTCGCCCGATTACAAAGGTATGTGCATTTTTCCCCTAGGCCTTTGTAGTTATTGGTTTCGAGTAGCAGACTTGCGAAAATTTTGATGGTTTCTCAAGCATTCCTTAACTTCAAACTCCCACATCTCGCGAACGGATTGACGAACTCGAGAAATTCCTGTTGCATCTGAAAGCAGAAACTCGCCCGATTACAACGGTATGTGTATTTTCCCCTAGGCCATTGTAGTTATTGGTTTCTAGCGTCAGAATTGCGAAAATTTTGATGGTTTCTCAACCATTCCTTAACTTCAAACTCCCATTTCTCGCGAACGGATTGACGAACTCGAGAAATTCCTTTTGCATCTGAGAGTGGAAACCCGCCCGATTACAAAGGTATGTGTATTTTTCCCCTAGGCCTTGGTAGTTATTGGTTTCGAGTATCAGACTTGCGAAAATTTTGATGGTTTCTCAACCATTCCTTAATTTCAAACTCCCATATCTCGCGAACGGATTGACGAACTCCAGAAATTCCTGTTGCATCTGAGAGTAGACACTCGCCCGATTTGAATGGTGTGTGTACTTTTCCCCTAGGCCATTCCTATTATTCGTTTCGAGTATCAGAATTGCGAAAATTTCAATTGTTTCTCAACCATTCCTTAACTTCAAACTCCCATATCTCGCGAACGGATTGACGAACTCGAGAAATTCCTGTTGCATCTGAAATCCGAAACTCGCCCGATTTCGACGGTACGTGCATTTTTGCCCTAGATCATAGTAGTTATTTGTTTCGAGTATCAGACCAGCGAAAATTTTGATGGTTGCTCATCCATTCCTTAACTTCAAACTCCCATATCTCGTGAACGGATTGACGAACTCGAGAAATTCCTGTTGCATCTGAAAGTAGAAACTCGCACGATTACAATGGTGTGTGTACTTTTCCCCTAGGCCATTCCAGTTATTGGTTTCGAGTATAAGACCAGCGAAAATTTTGATAGTTTCTCAACCATTCCTTAACTTCAAGCTCCCATGTCTCGCGAACGGAATGACGAACTCGAGAAATTCCTGTTGCACCTGGAAGCAGGAACTCGCCCGATTACAATGGTGTGTGTATTTTCCCCTAGGGCATTGTAGTTATTGGTTTCTAGCGTCAGAATTGCGAAAATTTTGATGGTTTCTCAACCATTCCTTAACTTCAAACTCCCATATCTCGCGAACGGAATGACGAACTCGAGAAATTCCTGTTGCATCTGAAAGTGGAAACTCGCCCGATTACAAACATATGTGCGTTTTTCATCTAGGCCTTTGTAGTTTTTGGTTTCGAGTATCAGACTTGCGAAAATTTTGATGGTTTCTCAACCATTCCTTATATTCAATCTCCCATATCTAGCGAACGGATTGACGAACTCCAGAAATTCCTGTTGCATCTGAAAGTAGACACTCGCCCGATTAGAATGGTGTGTGTACTTTTCCCCTAGGCTATTCCAGTTATCCGTTTCTATCATCAGAATTGCGAAAATTTCGATGGTTTCTCAACCATTCCTTAACTTCAAACTCCCATATCTCGCGAACTGATTGACGAACTCGAGAAATTCCTGTTGCACCTGGAAGCAGAAACTCGCCCGATTACAATGGTGTGTGTATTTTCCCCTAGGGCATTGTAGTTATTGGTTTCTAGCGTCAGAATTGCGAAAATTTTGATGGTTTCTCAACCATTCCTTAACTTCAAACTCCCATGTCTCACGAACGGAATGACGAACTCGAGAAATTCCTGTTGCATCTGAAAGTGGAAACTCGCCCGATTACAAAGGTATGTGCATTTTTCCCCTAGGCCTTTGTAGTTATTGGTTTCGAGTAGCAGACTTGCGAAAATTTTGATGGTTTCTCAAGCATTCCTTAACTTCAAACTCCCACATCTCGCGAACGGATTGACGAACTCGAGAAATTCCTGTTGCATCTGAAAGCAGAAACTCTCCCGATTACAACGGTATGTGTATTTTCCCCTAGGCCATTGTAGTTATTGGTTTCTAGAGTCAGAATTGCGAAAATTTTGATGGTTTCTCAACCATTCCTTAACTTCAAACTCCCATTTCTCGCGAACGGATTGACGAACTCGAGAAATTCCTTTTGCATCTGAGAGTGGAAACCCGCCCGATTACAAAGGTATGTGTATTTTTCCCCTAGGCCTTGGTAGTTATTGGTTTCGAGTATCAGACTTGCGAAAATTTTGATGGTTTCTCAACCATTCCTTAATTTCAAACTCCCATATCTCGCGAACGGATTGACGCTCTCGAGAAATTCCTGTTGCACCTGGAAGAAGGAACTCGCCCGATTACAATGGTGTGTGTATTTTCCCCTAGGGCATTGTATTTATTGGTTTCTAGCGTCATAATTGCGAAAATTTTGATGGTTTCTCAACCGTTCCTTAACTTCAAACTCCCATATCTCGCGAAAGGAATGACGAACTCGAGAAATTCCTGTTGCATCTGAAAGTAGAAACTCGCCCGATTACAAAGATATGTGCGTTTTTCACCTAGGCCTTTGTAGTTATTGGTTTCGAGTATCAGACTTG
This sequence comes from Ptiloglossa arizonensis, assembly GCF_051014685.1. Taxonomy (NCBI): domain Eukaryota; kingdom Metazoa; phylum Arthropoda; class Insecta; order Hymenoptera; family Colletidae; genus Ptiloglossa; species Ptiloglossa arizonensis. The sequence goes on along the minus strand of NW_027478442.1, from coordinate 961,154 downwards.
CGAAAATTTTGATGGTTTCTCAACCATTCCTTAACTTCAGACTCCCATTTCTCGCGAACGGATTGACGAACTCGAGAAATTCCTGTTGCATCTGAAAGTGGAAACCCGCCCGTTTACAAAGGTATGTGTATTTATCCCCTAGGCCATTGTAGTTATTGGTTTCTAGCGTCAGAATTGCGAAAATTTTGATGGTTTCTCAACCATTCCTTAACTTCAAACTCCCATATCTCGCGAACGGATTGACGAACTCGAGAAATTCCTGTTGCATCTGAAAGTAGGAACTCGCCCGATTACAACGGTGTGTACTTTTCCTCTAGGCCGTTCCAGTTATTGGTTTCGAGTATCAGACCTCCGAAAATTTTGATGGTTTCTCAAGCATTCCTTAAGTTCAAACTCCCATATCTCGCGAACGGATTGACGAACTCGAGAAACTCCTGTTGCATCTGAAAGTGGAAACTGGCCCGATTACAAAGGTATGTGTATTTTCCCCCTAGGCCATTGTAGTTATTGGTTTCGAGTATCAGACTTGCGAAAATTTTGATGGTTTCTCAACCATTCCTTAACATCAAACTCCCATATCTCGCGAACGGATTGACGAACTCCAGAAATTCCTGTTGCATCTGATAGTAGACACTCGCCCGATTAGAATGGTGTGTGTACTTTTCCCCTAGGTCATTCCAGTTATTGGTTTCGAGTATCAGAAATGCGAAAATTTTTATGGTTTCTCAAACATTCCTTAACTTCAAACTCCCATGTCTCACGAACGGAATGACGAACTCGAGAAATTCCTGTTGCATCTGAAAGTGGAAACTCGCCCGATTACAAAGGTATGTGCATTTTTCCCCTAGGCCTTTGTAGTTATTGGTTTCGAGTAGCAGACTTGCGAAAATTTTGATGGTTTCTCAAGCATTCCTTAACTTCAAACTCCCACATCTCGCGAACGGATTGACGAACTCGAGAAATTCCTGCTGCATCTGAAAGCAGAAACTCGCCCGATTACAACGGTATGTGTATTTTCCCCTAGGCCATTGTAGTTATTGGTTTCTAGCGTCAGAATTGCGAAAATTTTGATGGTTTCTCAACCATTCCTTAACTTCAAACTCCCATTTCTCGCGAACGGATTGACGAACTCGAGAAATTCCTTTTGCATCTGAGAGTGGAAACCCGCCCGATTACAAAGGTATGTGTATTTTTCCCCTAGGCCTTGGTAGTTATTGGTTTCGAGTATCAGACTTGCGAAAATTTTGATGGTTTCTCAACCATTCCTTAATTTCAAACTCCCATATCTCGCGAACGGATTGACGAACTCCAGAAATTCCTGTTGCATCTGAGAGTAGACACTCGCCCGATTTGAATGGTGTGTGTACTTTTCCCCTAGGCCATTCCTATTATTCGTTTCGAGTATCAGAATTGCGAAAATTTCAATTGTTTCTCAACCATTCCTTAACTTCAAACTCCCATATCTCGCGAACGGATTGACGAACTCGAGAAATTCCTGTTGCATCTGAAATCCGAAACTCGCCCGATTTCGACGGTACGTGCATTTTTGCCCTAGATCATAGTAGTTATTTGTTTCGAGTATCAGACCAGCGAAAATTTTGATGGTTGCTCATCCATTCCTTAACTTCAAACTCCCATATCTCGTGAACGGATTGACGAACTCGAGAAATTCCTGTTGCATCTGAAAGTAGAAACTCGCACGATTACAATGGTGTGTGTACTTTTCCCCTAGGCCATTCCAGTTATTGGTTTCGAGTATAAGACCAGCGAAAATTTTGATAGTTTCTCAACCATTCCTTAACTTCAAGCTCCCATGTCTCGCGAACGGAATGACGAACTCGAGAAATTCCTGTTGCACCTGGAAGCAGGAACTCGCCCGATTACAATGGTGTGTGTATTTTCCCCTAGGGCATTGTAGTTATTGGTTTCTAGCGTCAGAATTGCGAAAATTTTGATGGTTTCTCAACCATTCCTTAACTTCAAACTCCCATATCTCGCGAACGGAATGACGAACTCGAGAAATTCCTGTTGCATCTGAAAGTGGAAACTCGCCCGATTACAAACATATGTGCGTTTTTCATCTAGGCCTTTGTAGTTTTTGGTTTCGAGTATCAGACTTGCGAAAATTTTGATGGTTTCTCAACCATTCCTTATATTCAATCTCCCATATCTAGCGAACGGATTGACGAACTCCAGAAATTCCTGTTGCATCTGAAAGTAGACACTCGCCCGATTAGAATGGTGTGTGTACTTTTCCCCTAGGCTATTCCAGTTATCCGTTTCTATCATCAGAATTGCGAAAATTTCGATGGTTTCTCAACCATTCCTTAACTTCAAACTCCCATATCTCGCGAACTGATTGACGAACTCGAGAAATTCCTGTTGCACCTGGAAGCAGAAACTCGCCCGATTACAATGGTGTGTGTACTTTTCCCCTAGGTCATTCCAGTTATTGGTTTCGAGTATCAGACTTGCGAAAATTATGATGGTTGCTCAACCATTCCTTAAATTCAAACTCCCATATCTCGCGAACCGATTGACGAACTCGAGAAATTCCTGTTGCATCTGAAAGTAGAAACTCGCCCGATTACAAAGATATGTGTGTTTTTCCCCTTGGCCGTTCCAGTTATTGGTTTCGAGTATCAGAATTGCGAAAATTTTGATGGTTTCTCAACCATTCCTTAACTTCAAACACCCATGTCTCACGAACGGATTGTCGAACTCGAGAAATTCCTGTTGCATCTGAAAGTGGAAACTCGCCCGATTACAAAGGTAGGTGCATTTTTCCCCTAGGCCTTTGTAGTTATTGGTTTCGAGTATCAGACTTGCGAAAATTTTGATGGTTTCTCAAGCAATCCTTGACTTCAAACTCCCATATCTCGCGAACGGATTGACGAACTCGAGAAATTCCAGTTGCATCTGAAAGTAGAAACTCGCCCGATTACAAAGATATGTGTGTTTTTCCCCTTGGCCGTTCCAGTTATTGGTTTCGAGTATCAGAATTGCGAAAATTTTGATGGTTTCTCAACCATTCCTTAACTTCAAACACCCATGTCTCACGAACGGATTGTCGAACTCGAGAAATTCCTGTTGCATCTGAAAGTGGAAACTCGCCCGATTACAAAGGTAGGTGCATTTTTCCCCTAGGCCTTTGTAGTTATTGGTTTCGAGTATCAGACTTGCGAAAATTTTGATGGTTTCTCAAGCAATCCTTGACTTCAAACTCCCATATCTCGCGAACGGATTGACGAACTCGAGAAATTCCTGTTGCATCTGAAAGTAGAAACTCGCCCGATTACAAAGATATGTGTGTTTTTCCCCTTGGCCGTTCCAGTTATTGGTTTCGAGTATCAGAATTGCGAAAATTTTGATGGTTTCTCAACCATTCCTTAACTTCAAACACCCATGTCTCACGAACGGATTGTCGAACTCGAGAAATTCCTGTTGCATCTGATAGTGGAAACTCGCCCGATTACAAAGGTATGTGCATTTTTCCCCTAGGCCTTTGTAGTTATTGGTTTCGAGTATCAGACTTGCGAAAATTTTGATGGTTTCTCAAGCAATCCTTAACTTCAAACTCCCATATCTCGCGAACGGATTGACGAACTCCAGAAATTCCTGTTGCATCTGAAAGTAGACACTCGCCCGACTAGAATGGTGTGTCTACTTTTCCCCTAGGCCATTCCAGTTATTCGTTTCTATCATCAGAATTGCGAAAATTTTGATAGTTTCTCAACCATTCCTTAACTTCAAGCTCCCATATCTCGCGAACGGATTGACGAACTCGAGAAATTCCTGTTGCATCTGAAAGTAGAAACTCGCACGATTATAAGGGTGTGTGTACTTTTCCCCTAGGCCATTCCAGTTATTGGTTTCGAGTATCAGAATTGCGAAAATTTTGATGGTTTCTCAACCATTCCTTAACTTCAAACTCCCATATCTCGCGAACGGAATGACGAACTCGAGAAATTCCTGCTGCATCTGAAAGTGGAAACTCGCCCGATTACAAAGATATGTGCGTTTTTCACCTAGGCCTTTGTAGTTATTGGTTTCGAGTATCAGACTTGCGAAAATTTTGATAGTTTCTCAACCATTCCTTAACATCAAACTCCCATATCTCGCGAACGGATTGACGAACTCGAGAAATTCCTGTTGCACCTGGAAGCAGAAACTCGCCCGATTACAATGGTGTGTGTACTTTTCCCCTAGGTCATTCCAGTTATTGGTTTCGAGTATCAGAATTGCGAAAATTTTGATGGTTTCTCAACCATTCCTTAACTTCAAACTCCCATGTCTCGCGAACGGAATGACGAACTCGAGAAATTCCTGTTGCATCTGACAGTAGAAACTCGCCCGATTACAACGATATGTGCGTTTTTCACCTAGGCCTTTGTAGTTATTGGTTTCGAGTATCAGACTTGCGAAAATTTTGATAGTTTCTCAACCATTCCTTAACTTCAAGCTCCCATATCTCGCGAACGGATTGACGAACTCGAGAAATTCCTGTTGCATCTGAAAGTAGAAACTCGCCCGATTACAAAGATATGTGTGTTTTTCCCCTTGGCCGTTCCAGTTATTGGTTTCGAGTATCAGAATTGCGAAAATTTTGATGGTTTCTCAACCATTCCTTAACTTCAAACACCCATGTCTCACGAACGGATTGTCGAACTCGAGAAATTCCTCTTGCATCTGAAAGTGGAAACTCGCCCGATTACAAAGGTATGTGCATTTTTCCCCTAGGCCTTTGTAGTTATTGGTTTCGAGTATCAGACTTGCGAAAATTTTGATGGTTTCTCAAGCAATCCTTAACTTCAAACTCCCATATCTCGCGAACGGAATGACGAACTCGAGAAATTCCTGTTGCATCTGAAAGTGGAAACTCGCCCGATTACAAAGGTATGTGCATTTTTCCCCTAGGCCTTTGTAGTTATTGGTTTCTAGCGTCAGAATTGCGAAAATTTTGATGGTTTCTCAACCATTCCTTAACTTCAAACTCCCATATCTCGCGAAAGGAATGACGAACTCGAGAAATTCCTGTTGCATCTGAAAGTAGAAACTCGCCCGATTACAAAGATATGTGCGTTTTTCACCTAGGCCCTTGTAGTTATTGGTTTCGAGTATCAGACTTGCGAAAATTTTGATAGTTTCTCAACCATTCCTTAACTTCAAACTCCCATATCTCGCGAACGGATTGACGAACTCGAGAAATTCCTGTTGCACCTGGAAGCAGAAACTCGCCCGATTACAATGGTGTGTGCGCTTTTCCCCTAGGCCTTTGTAGTTATTGGTTTCGTGTATCAGACTTGCGAAAATTTTGATGGTTTCTCAACCATTCCTTAACTTCAAACTCCCATGTCTCGCGAACGGAATGACGAACTCGAGAAATTCCTGTTGCATCTGAAAGTGGAAACTCGCCCGATTACAAAGATATGTGCATTTTTCCCCTAGGCCTTTGTAGTTATTGGTTTCGAGTATCAGACTTGCGAAAATTTTGATGGTTTCTCAAGCAATCCTTAACTTCAAACTCCCATATCTCGCGAACGGATTGACGAACTCGAGAAATTCCTGTTGCATCTGAAAACAGAAACTCGCCCGATTACAACGGTATGTGTATTTTCCCCTAGGCCATTGTAGTTATTGGTTTCTAACGTCAGAATTGCGAAAATTTTGATGGTTTCTCAACCATTCCTTAATTTCAAACTCCCATATCTCGCGAACGGAATGACGACCTCGAGAAATTCCTGTTGCATCTGAAAGTAGAAACTCGCCCGATTACAAAGAAATGTGTGTTTTTCCCCTAGGCCTTTGTAGTTATTGGTTTCGAGTTTCAGACTTTCTAAAATTTTGATAGTTCCTCAAGCATTCCTTAACTTCAAACTCACATCTAGTATCTCGCGAAGGGATTGACGAACTCGAGAAACTTCTGTTGCATCTGAAAGCAGAAACTCGCCTTATTACAACGGTATGTGTATTTTCCCCTAGGCCATTCCAGTTATTCGTTTCTATCATCAGAATTGCGAAAATTTCGATGGTTTCTCAACCATTCCTTAACTTCAAACTCCCATATCTCGCGAACGGAATGACGAACTCGAGAAATTCCTATTGCATCTGAAAGTAGAAACTCGCCCGATTACAAAGATATGTACGTTTTTCACCTAGGCCTTTGTAGTTATTGGTTTCGAGTATCAGACTTGCGAAAATTTTGATAGTTTCTCAACCATTCCTTAACTTCAAACTCCTATATCTCGCGAACGGATTGACGAACTCGAGAAATTCCTGTTGCACCTGGAAGCAGAAACTCGCCCGATTACAATGGTGTGTGTACTTTTCCCCTAGGCCATTCCAGTTATTCGTTTCTATCATCAGAATTGCGAAAATTTTGATAGTTTCTCAACCATTCCTTAACTTCAAGCTCCCATATCTCGCGAACGGATTGACGAACTCGAGAAATTCCTGTTGCATCTGAAAGTAGAAACTCGCACGATTATAAGGGTGTGTGTACTTTTCCCCTAGGCCATTCCAGTTATTGGTTTCGAGTATCAGAATTGCGAAAATTTTGATGGTTTCTCAACCATTCCTTAACTTCAAACTCCCATATCTCGCGAACGGAATGACGAACTCGAGAAATTCCTGCTGCATCTGAAAGTGGAAACTCGCCCGATTACAAAGATATGTGCGTTTTTCACCTAGGCCTTTGTAGTTATTGGTTTCGAGTATCAGACTTGCGAAAATTTTGATAGTTTCTCAACCATTCCTTAACATCAAACTCCCATATCTCGCGAACGGATTGACGAACTCGAGAAATTCCTGTTGCACCTGGAAGCAGAAACTCGCCCGATTACAATGGTGTGTGTACTTTTCCCCTAGGTCATTCCAGTTATTGGTTTCGAGTATCAGAATTGCGAAAATTTTGATGGTTTCTCAACCATTCCTTAACTTCAAACTCCCATGTCTCGCGAACGGAATGACGAACTCGAGAAATTCCTGTTGCATCTGACAGTAGAAACTCGCCCGATTACAACGATATGTGCGTTTTTCACCTAGGCCTTTGTAGTTATTGGTTTCGAGTATCAGACTTGCGAAAATTTTGATAGTTGCTCAACCCTTCCTTAACTTCAAGCTCCCATATCTCGCGAACGGATTGACGAACTCGAGAAATTCCTGTTGCATCTGAAAGTAGAAACTCGCCCGATTACAAAGATATGTGTGTTTTTCCCCTTGGCCGTTCCAGTTATTGGTTTCGAGTATCAGAATTGCGAAAATTTTGATGGTTTCTCAACCATTCCTTAACTTCAAACACCCATGTCTCACGAACGGATTGTCGAACTCGAGAAATTCCTCTTGCATCTGAAAGTGGAAACTCGCCCGATTACAAAGGTATGTGCATTTTTCCCCTAGGCCTTTGTAGTTATTGGTTTCGAGTATCAGACTTGCGAAAATTTTGATGGTTTCTCAAGCAATCCTTAACTTCAAACTCCCATATCTCGCGAACGGAATGACGAACTCGAGAAATTCCTGTTGCATCTGAAAGTGGAAACTCGCCCGATTACAAAGGTATGTGCATTTTTCCCCTAGGCCTTTGTAGTTATTGGTTTCTAGCGTCAGAATTGCGAAAATTTTGATGGTTTCTCAACCATTCCTTAACTTCAAACTCCCATATCTCGCGAAAGGAATGACGAACTCGAGAAATTCCTGTTGCATCTGAAAGTAGAAACTCGCCCGATTACAAAGATATGTGCGTTTTTCACCTAGGCCCTTGTAGTTATTGGTTTCGAGTATCAGACTTGCGAAAATTTTGATAGTTTCTCAACCATTCCTTAACTTCAAACTCCCATATCTCGCGAACGGATTGACGAACTCGAGAAATTCCTGTTGCACCTGGAAGCAGAAACTCGCCCGATTACAATGGTGTGTGTGCTTTTCCCCTAGGCCTTTGTAGTTATTGGTTTCGTGTATCAGACTTGCGAAAATTTTGATGGTTTCTCAACCATTCCTTAACTTCAAACTCCCATGTCTCGCGAACGGAATGACGAACTCGAGAAATTCCTGTTGCATCTGAAAGTGGAAACTCGCCCGATTACAAAGATATGTGCATTTTTCCCCTAGGCCTTTGTAGTTATTGGTTTCGAGTATCAGACTTGCGAAAATTTTGATGGTTTCTCAAGCAATCCTTAACTTCAAACTCCCATATCTCGCGAACGGATTGACGAACTCGAGAAATTCCTGTTGCATCTGAAAACAGAAACTCGCCCGATTACAACGGTATGTGTATTTTCCCCTAGGCCATTGTAGTTATTGGTTTCTAACGTCAGAATTGCGAAAATTTTGATGGTTTCTCAACCATTCCTTAATTTCAAACTCCCATATCTCGCGAACGGAATGACGACCTCGAGAAATTCCTGTTGCATCTGAAAGTAGAAACTCGCCCGATTACAAAGAAATGTGTGTTTTTCCCCTAGGCCTTTGTAGTTATTGGTTTCGAGTTTCAGACTTTCTAAAATTTTGATAGTTCCTCAAGCATTCCTTAACTTCAAACTCACATCTAGTATCTCGCGAACGGATTGACGAACTCGAGAAACTTCTGTTGCATCTGAAAGCAGAAACTCGCCTTATTACAACGGTATGTGTATTTTCCCCTAGGCCATTCCAGTTATTCGTTTCTATCATCAGAATTGCGAAAATTTCGATGGTTTCTCAACCATTCCTTAACTTCAAACTCCCATATCCCGCGAACGGAATGACGAACTCGAGAAATTCCTATTGCATCTGAAAGTAGAAACTCGCCCGATTACAAAGATATGTACGTTTTTCACCTAGGCCTTTGTAGTTATTGGTTTCGAGTATCAGACTTGCGAAAATTTTGATAGTTTCTCAACCATTCCTTAACTTCAAACTCCTATATCTCGCGAACGGATTGACGAACTCGAGAAATTCCTGTTGCACCTGGAAGCAGAAACTCGCCCGATTACAATGGTGTGTGTACTTTTCCCCTAGGCCATTCCAGTTATTCGTTTCTATCATCAGAATTGCGAAAATTTCGATGGTTTCTCAAGCATTCCTTAACTTCAAACTCCCATATCTCGCGAACGGAATGACGAACTCGAGAAATTCCTATTGCATCTGAAAGTATAAACTCGCCCGATTACAGAGATATGTGCGTTTTTCACCTAGGCCTTTGTAGTTATTGGTTTCGAGTATCAGACTTGCGAAAATTTTGATAGTTTCTCAACCATTCCTTAACTTCAAACTCCCATATCTCGCGTACGGATTGACGAACTCGTGAAATTCCTGTTGCATCTGAAAGTAGAAACTCGCCCGATTACAAAGATATGTGTGTTCTTCCCCTTGGCCGTTCCAGTTATTGGTTTCGAGTATCAGAATTGCGAAAATTTTGATGGTTTCTCAAGCAATCCTTAACTTCAAACTCCCATATCTCGCGAACGGATTGACGAACTCGAGAAATTCCTGTTGCATCTGAAAACAGAAACTCGCCCGATTACAACGGTATGTGTATTTTCCCCTAGGCCATTGTAGTTATTGGTTTCTAACGTCAGAATTGCGAAAATTTTGAGGGTTTCTCAACCATTCCTTAATTTCAAACTCCCATATCTCGCGAACGGAATGACGAACTCGAGAAATTCCTGTTGCATCTGAAAGTAGAAACTCGCCCGATTACAAAGAAATGTGTGTTTTTCCCCTAGGCCTTTGTAGTTATTGGTTTCGAGTTTCAGACTTTCTAAAATTTTGATAGTTCCTCAAGCATTCCTTAACTTCAAACTCACATATAGTATCTCGCGAACGGATGGACGAACTCGAGAAACTTCTGTTGCATCTGAAAGCAGAAACTCGCCCGATTACAACGGTATGTGTATTTTCCCCTAGGCCATTGTATTTATTGGTTTCTAGCGTCAGAATTGGGAAAATTTTGATGGTTTCGCAACCATTCTTTAACTTCAAACTCCCATATCTCGCGAACGGAATGACGAACTCGAGAAATTCCTGTAGCATCTGAAAGTGGAAACTCGCCCGATCACAAGGGTATGTGCATTTTCCCCCTAGCCCTTTGCAGTTATTGGTTTCGAGTATAAGACTTGCGAAAATTTTGAGCGTTTCTCAACCATTCCTTAACTTCATACTCCCATATCTCGCGAACGGATTGACGATCTCGAGAAATTCCTGTTGCACCTGGAAGAAGGAACTCGCCCGATTACAATGGTGTGTGTATTTTCCCCTAGGGCATTGTATTTATTGGTTTCTAGCGTCATAATTGCGAAAATTTTGATGGTTTCTCAACCATTCCTTAACTTCAAACTCCCATATCTCGCGAAAGGAATGACGAACTCGAGAAATTCCTGTTGCATCTGAAAGTAGAAACTCGCCCGATTACAAAGATATGTGCGTTTTTCACCTAGGCCTTTGTAGTTATTGGTTTCGAGTATCAGACTTGCGAAAATTTTGATGGTTTCTCAACCATTCCTTAACTTCAGACTCCCATTTCTCGCGAACGGATTGACGAACTCGAGAAATTCCTGTTGCATCTGAAAGTGGAAACTCGCCCGATTACAACGGTGTGTGTACTTTTCCTCTAGGCCATTCCAGTTATTGGTTTCGAGTATCAGACCACCGAAAATTTTGATGGTTTCTCAAGCATTCCTTAAGTTCAAACTCCCATATCTCGCGAACGGATTGACGAACTCGAGAAACTCCTGTTGCATCTGAAAGTGGAAACTGGCCCGATTACAAAGGTATGTGTATTTTCCCCCTAGGCCATTGTAGTTATTGGTTTCGAGTATCAGACTTGCGAAAATTTTGATGGTTTCTCAACCATTCCTTAACATCAAACTCCCATATCTCGCGAACGGATTGACGAACTCCAGAAATTCCTGTTGCATCTGATAGTAGACACTCGCCCGATTAGAATGGTGTGTGTACTTTTCCCCTAGGTCATTCCAGTTATTGGTTTCGTGTATCAGACTTGCGAAAATTGTGATGGTTTCTCAACGATTCCTTAACTTCAAATTTCCATATCTCGCGCACGGATTTACGACATCGAGAAATTCCTGTTGCATCTGAAAGTGGAAACCCGCCCGATTACAAAGGTATGTGTATTTTTCCCCTAGGCCATTGTAGTTATTGGTTTCTAGCGTCAGAATTGCAAAAATTTTGATGGTTTCTCAACCATTCCTTAACTTCAAACTCCCATATCTCGCGAACGGATTGACGAACTCGAGAAATTCCTGTTGCATCTGAAAGTAGGAACTCGCCCGATTACAACGGTTTGTGTACTTTTCCTCTAGGCCATTCCAGTTATTGGTTTCGAGTATCAGACCACCGAAAATTTTGATGGTTTTTCAAGCATTCCTTAAGTTCAAACTCCCATATCTCGCGAACGGATTGACGAACTCGAGAAATTCCTGTTGCATCTGAAAGCAGAAACTCGCCCGATTACAACGGTATGTGTATTTTCCCCTAGGCCATTCCAGTTATTCGTTTCTAGCATCAGAATTGCGAAAATTTCGATGGTTTCTCAACCATTCCTTAACTTCAAACTCCCATATCTCGCGAAAGGAATGACGAACTCGAGAAATTCCTGTTGCATCTGAAAGTAGAAACTCGCCCGATTACAAAGATATGTGCGTTTTTCACCTAGGCCTTTGTAGTTATTGGTTTCGAGTATCAGACTTGCGAAAATTTTGATAGTTTCTCAACCATTCCTTAACTTCAAGCTCCCATATCTCGCGAACGGATTGACGAACTCGAGTAATTCCTGTTGCACCTGGAAGCTGGAACTCGCCCGATTACAATGGTGTGTGTATTTTCCCCTAGGGCATTGTAGTTATTGGTTTCTAGCGTCAGACTTGCGAAAATTTTGGTGGTTTCTCAACCATTCCTTAACTTCAAACTCCCATATCTCGCGAACGGAATGACGAACTCGAGAAATTCCTGTTGCATCTGAAAGTGAAAACTCGCCCGATTACAAAGATATGTGCGTTTTTCACCTAGGCCTTTGTAGTTATTGGTTTCGAGTATCAGACTTGCGAAAATTTTGATAGTTTCTCAACCATTCCTTAACTTCAAACTCCCATATCTCGCGAACGGATTGACGAACTCGAGAAATTCCTGTTGCACCTGGAAGCAGAAACTCGCCCGATTACAATGGTGTGTGTACTTTTCCCCTGGGTCATTCCAGTTATTGGTTTCGAGTATCAGAATTGCGAAAATTTTGATGGTTTCTCAACCATTCCTTAACTTCAAACTCCCATGTCTCGCGAACGGAATGACGAACTCGAGAAATTCCTGTTGCATCTGAAAGTGGAAACACGCCCGATTACAAAGGTATGTGCATTTTTCCCCTAGGCCTTTGTAGTTATTGGTTTCGAGTATCAGACTTGCGAAAATTTTGATGGTTTCTCAAGCATTCCTTAACTTCAAACTCCCATATCTCGCGAAAGGAATGACGAACTCGAGAAATTCCTGTTGCATCTGAAAGTAGAAACTCGCCCGATTACAAAGATATGTGCGTTTTTCACCTAGGCCTTTGTAGTTATTGGTTTCGAGTATCAGACTTGCGAAAATTTTGATAGTTTCTCAACCATTCCTTAACTTCAAGCTCCCATATCTCGCGAACGGATTGACGAACTCGAGAAATTCCTGTTGCACCTGGAAGCAGAAACTCGCCCGATTACAATGGTGTGTGTATTTTCCCCTAGGCCATTGTAGTTATTGGTTTCTAGCGTCAGAATTGCGAAAATTTTGATGGTTTCTCAACCATTCCTTAACTTCAAACTCCCATTTCTCGCGAACGGATTGACGAACTCGAGAAATTCCTGTTGCATCTGAGAGTGGAAACCCGCCCGATTACAAAGGTATGTGTATTTTTCCCCTAGGCCTTGGTAGTTATTGGTTTCGAGTATCAGACTTGCGAAAATTTTGATGGTTTCTCAACCATTCCTTAATTTCAAACTCCCATATCTCGCGAACGGATTGACGAACTCCAGAAATTCCTGTTGCATCTGAGAGTAGACACTCGCCCGATTTGAATGGTGTGTGTACTTTTCCCCTAGGCCATTCCAGTTATTCGTTTCGAGTATCAGAATTGCGAAAATTTCGATTGTTGCTCAACCATTCCTTAACTTCAAACTCCCATATCTCGCGAACGGATTGACGAACTCGAGAAATTCCTGTTGCATCTGAAATCCGAAACTCGCCCGATTTCGACGGTACGTGCATTTTTGCCCTAGATCATAGTAGTTATTGGGTTCGAGTATCAGACTTGCGAAAATTTTGATGGTTTCTCAAGCATTCCCTAACTTCAAACTCCCATATCTCGCGAACGGATTGACGAACACGAGGAATTCCTGTTGCATCTGAAAGTAGAAACTCGCACGATTACAATGGTGTGTGTACTTTTCCCCTAGGCCATTCCAGTTATTGGTTTCGAGTGTCAGACCAGCGAAAATTTTGATGGTTGCTCAACCATTCCTTAAATTCAAACTCCCATATATCGTGAACGGATTGACGAACTCGAGAAATTCCTGTTGCATCTGAAAGTAGAAACTCGCACGATTACAATGGTGTGTGTACTTTTCCCCTAGGCCATTCCAGTTATTGGTTTCGAGTATAAGACCAGCGAAAATTTTGATAGTTTCTCAACCATTCCTTAACTTCAAGCTCCCATATCTCGCGAACGGATTGACGAACTCGAGAAATTCCTGTTGCACCTGGAAGCAGGAACTCGCCCGATTACAATGGTGTGTGTATTTTCCCCTAGGGCATTGTAGTTATTGGTTTCTAGCGTCAGAATTGCGAAAATTTTGATGGTTTCTCAACCATTCCTTAACTTCAAACTCCCATATCTCGCGAACGGAATGACGAACTCGAGAAATTCCTGTTGCATCTGAAAGTGGAAACTCGCCCGATTACAAACATATGTGCGTTTTTCATCTAGGCCTTTGCAGTTATTGGTTTCGAGTATCAGACTTGCGAAAATTTTGATGGTTTCTCAACCATTCCTTATATTCAATCTCCCATATCTAGCGAACGGATTGACGAACTCCAGAAATTCCTGTTGCATCTGAAAGTAGACACTCGCCCGATTACAAAGATATGTGCGTTTTTCACCTAGGCCTTTGTAGTTATTGGTTTCGAGTATCAGACTTGCGAAAATTTTGATAGTTTCTCAACCATTCCTTAACTTCAAGCTCCCATATCTCGCGAACGGATTGACGAACTCGAGAAATTCCTGTTGCACCTGGAAGCAGAAACTCGCCCGATTACAATGGTGTGTGTATTTTCCCCTAGGCCATTCCAGTTATTCGTTTCTAGCATCAGAATTGCGAAAATTTCGATTGTTTCTCAACCATTCCTTAACTTCAAACTCCCATATCTCGCGAACGGATTGGCGAACTCGAGAAATTCCTGTTGCATCTGAAAGTGGAAACTCGCCCGATTACAAAGGTATGTGCATTTTTCCCCTAGGCCTTTGCTGTTATTGGTTTCGAGTATCAGACTTGCGAAAATTTTGAAGGTTTCTCAACCATTCCCTAACTTCAAACTCCCATATCTCGTGAACGGATTGACGAACTCGAGAAATTCCTGTTGCATCTGAAAGTGGAAACTCGCCCGATTACAAAGATATGTGCGTTTTTCACCTAGGCCTTTGTTGTTATTGGTTTCGAGTATCAGACTTGCGAAAATTTTGATAGTTTCTCAACCATTCCTTAACATCAATCTCCCATATCTCGCGAACGGATTGACGAACTCGAGAAATTCCTGTTGCACCTGGAAGCAGAAACTCGCCCGATTACAATGGTGTGTGTACTTTTCCCCTAGGTCATTCCAGTTATTGGTTTCGAGTATCAGAATTGCGAAAATTTTGATGGTTTCTCAACCATTCCTTAACTTCAAACTCCCATGTCTCGCGAACGGAATGACGAACTCGAGAAATTCCTGTTGCATCTGACAGTAGAAACTCGCCCGATTACAACGACATGTGCGTTTTTCACCTAGGCCTTTGTAGTTATTGGTTTGGAGTATCAGACTTGCGAAAATTTTGATAGTTTCTCAACCATTCCTTAACTTCAAGCTCCCATATCTCGCGAACGGATTGACGAACTCGAGAAATTCCTCTTGCACCTGGAAGCAGAATCTCGCCCGATTACAATGGTGTGTGTATTTTCCCCTAGGGCATTGTAGTTATTGGTTTCTAGCGTCAGAATTGCGAAAATTTTGATGGTTTCTCAACCATTCCTTAAATTCAACTCCCATATCTCGCGAACGGAATGACGAACTCCAGAAATTCCTGTTGCATCTGAAAGTGGAAACTCGCCCGATTACAAAGGTATGTGCATTTTTCCCCTAGGCCTTTGCAGTTATTGGTTTCGAGTATCAGACTTGCGAAAATTTTGATGGTTTCTGAACCATTCCTTATTTTCAATCTCCCATATCTAGCGAACGGATTGACGAACTCCAGAAATTCCTGTTGCATCTGAAAGTAGACACTCGCCCGATCAGAATGGTGTGTGTACTTTTCCCCTAGGCCATTCCAGTTATTCGTTTCTATCATCAGAATTGCGAAAATTTCGATGGTTTCTCAACCATTCCTTAACTTCAAACTCCCATATCTCGCGAACTGATTGACGAACTCGAGAAATTCCTGTTGCACCTGGAAGCAGAAACTCGCCCGATTACAATGGTGTGTGTACTTTTCCCCTAGGTCATTCCAGTTATTGGTTTCGAGTATCAGACTTGCGAAAATTTTGATGGTTGCTCAACCATTCCTTAAATTCAAACTCCCATATCTCGCGAACCGATTGACGAACTCGAGAAATTCCTGTTGCATCTGAAAGTAGAAACTCGCCCGATTACAAAGATATGTGTGTTTTTCCCCTTGGGCGTTCCAGTTATTGGTTTCGAGTATCAGAATTGCGAAAATTTTGATGGTTTCTCAACCATTCCTTAACTTCAAACACCCATGTCTCACGAACGGATTGTCGAACTCGAGAAATTCCTCTTGCATCTGAAAGTGGAAACTCGCCCGATTACAAAGGTATGTGCATTTTTCCCCTAGGCCTTTGTAGTTATTGGTTTCGAGTATCAGACTTGCGAAAATTTTGATGGTTTCTCAAGCAATCCTTAACTTCAAACTCCCATATCTAGCGAACGGATTGACGAACTCGAGAAATTCCTGTTGCATCTGAAAGTAGAAACTTGCCCGATTACAAACATATGTGTGTTTTTCCCCTTGGCCGTTCCAGTTATTGGTTTCGAGTATCAGAATTGCGAAAATTTTGATGGTTTCTCAACCATTCCTTAACTTCAAACACCCATGTCTCACGAACGGATTGTCGAACTCGAGAAATTCCTGTTGCATCTGAAAGTGGAAACTCGCCCGATTACAAAGGTATGTGCATTTTTCCCCTAGGCCTTTGTAGTTATTGGTTTCGAGTATCAGACTTGCGAAAATTTTGATGGTTCCTCAAGCAATCCTTAACTTCAAACTCCCATACCTCGCGAACGGATTGACGAACTCGAGAAATTCCTGTTGCATCTGAAAACAGAAACTCGCCCTATTACAACGGTATGTGTATTTTCCCCTAGGCCTTTGTAGTTATTGGTTTCGAGTTTCAGAATTTCTAAAATTTTGATAGTTCCTCAAGCATTCCTTAACTTCAAACTCACATATCTCGCGAACGGATTGACGCACTCGAGAAACTGCTGTTGCATCTGAAAGCAGAAACTCGGCCGATTACAACGGTATGTGTATTTTCCCCTAGGCCATTGTATTTATTGGTTTCTAGCGTCAGAATTGCGAAAATTTTGATGGTTTCGCAACCATTCTTTAACTTCAAACTCCCATATCTCGCGAACGGAATGACGAACTCGAGAAATTCCTGTTGCATCTGAAAGTGGAAACTCGCCCGATTACAAAGGTATGTGCATTTTCCCCCTAGGGCTTTGTAGTTATTGGTTTCGAGTATCAGACTTGCGAAAATTTTGATGGTTTCTCAACCATTCCTTAACTTCAAACTCCCATGTCTCGCGAACGGATTGGCGAACTCTAGAAATTCCTGTTGCATCTGAAAGTGGAAACTCGCCCGATTGCAAAGGTATGTGCATTTTTGCCCTAGGCCTTTGTAGTTATTGGTTTCGAGTATCAGAATTGCGAGAATTTTGATGGTTTCTCAAGCATTCCTTAACTTCAAACTCCCATATCTCGCGAAAGGAATGACCAACTCTAGAAATTCCTGTTGCATCTGAAAGTAGAAACTCGCACGATTACAAGGGTGTGTATACTTTTCCCCTAGGCCATTCCAGTTATTGGTTTCGAGTATCAGAATTGCGAAAATTTCGATGGTTTCTCAAACATTCCTGAACGTCAAACTCCCATATCTCGTGAACGGATTGACGAACTCGAGAAATTCCTGTTGCATCTGAAAGTAGAAACGCGCACGATTACAAGGGTGTGTGTACTTTTCCCCTAGGCCATTCCAGTTATTGGTTTCGAGTATCAGACTTGCGAAAATTTTGATGGTTTCTCAAGCATTCCTTAACTTCAAACTCCCATATCTCGCGAAAGGAATGACCAACTCTAGAAATTCCTGTTGCATCTGACAGTAGAAACTCGCCCGATTACAGCGATATGTGCGTTTTTCACCTAGGCCTTTGTAGTTATTGGTTTCGAGTATCAGACTTGCGAAAATTTTGATAGTTTCTCAACCATTCCTTAACTTCAAGCTCCCATATCTCGCGAACGGATTGACGAACTCGAGAAATTCCTGTTGCACCTGGAAGCAGAAACTCGCCCGATTACAATGGTGTGTGTATTTTCCCCTAGGGCATTGTAGTTATTGGTTTCTAGCGTCAGAATTGCGAAAATTTTGATGGTTTCTCAACCATTCCTTATATTCAAACTCCCATATCTCGCGAACGGAATGACGACCTCCAGAAATTCCTGTTGCATCTGAAAGTGGAAACTCGCCCGATTACAAAGGTATGTGCATTTTTCACCTAGGCCTTTGTAGTTATTGGTTTCGAGTATCAGATTTGCGAAAATTTTGATAGTTTCTCAACCGTTCCTTAACTTCAAACTCCCATATCTCGCGAACTGATTGACGAACTTGAGAAATTCCTGTTGCACCTGGAAGCAGAAACTCGCCCGATTACAATGGTGTGTGTACTTTTCCCCTAGGTCATTCCAGTTATTGGTTTCGAGTATCAGACTTGCGAAAATTTTGATGGTTGCGCAACCATTCCTTAAATTCAAACTCCCATATCTCGTGAACCGATTGACGAACTCGAGAAATTCCTGTTGCATCTGAAAGTAGAAACTCGCCCGATTACAAAGGTATGTGTATTTTCCCCTAGGCCATTGTAGTTATTGGTTTCTAACGTCAGAATTGCGAAAATTTTGATGGTTTCTCAACCATTCCTTAATTTCAAACTCCCATATCTCGCGAACGGAATGACGAACTCGAGAAATTCCTGTTGCATCTGAAAGTAGAAACTCGCCCGATTACAAAGAAATGTGTGTTTTTCCCCTAGTCCTTTGTAGTTATTGGTTTCGAGTTTCAGACTTTCTAAAATTTTGATAGTTCCTCAAGCATTCCTTAACTTCAAACTCACATATCTCGCGAACGGATTGACGAACTCGAGAAATTCCTGTTGCATCTGAAAGTGGAAACTCGCCCGATTACAAAGGTATGTGCATTTTCCCCCTAGGCCTTTGTAGTTATTGGTTTCGAGTATCAGACTTGCGAAAATTTTGAGGGTTTCTCAACCATTCCTTAACTCCAAACTCCCATATCTCGCGAACTGATTGACGAACTCGAGAAATTCCTGTTGCATCTGAAAGTAGAGACTCGCCCGATTAGAATGGTGTGTGTACTTTTCCCCTAGGCCATTCCAGTTATTCGTTTCTAGCATCAGAATTGCGAAAATTTCGATTGTTTCTCAACCATTCCTTAACTTCAAACTCCCATGTCTCGCGAACGGAATGACGAACTCTAGAAATTCCTGTTGCATCTGAAAGTGGAAACTCGCCCGATTACAAAGGTATGTGCATTTTTCCCCTAGGCCTTTGTTGCTATTGGTTTCGAGAATCAGACTTGCGAAAATTTTGATGGTTTCTCAAGCATTCCTTAACTTCAAACTCCCATATCTCGCGAACGGATTGACGAACTCGAGAAATTCCTGTTGCACCTGGAAGCAGAAACTCGCCCGATTACAATGGTATGTGTATTTTCCCCTAGGGCATTGTAGTTATTGGTTTCTAGCGTCAGAATTGCGAAAATATTGATGGTTTCTCAACCATTCCTTAACTTCAAACTCCCATGTCTCGCGAACGGAATGACGAACTCGAGAAATTCCTGTTGCATCTGAAAGTGGAAACTCGCCCGATTACAAAGGTATGTGCATTTTTCCCCTAGGCCTTTGCAGTTATTGGTTTCGAGTACCAGACTTGCGAAAATTTTGATGGTTTCTCAACCATTCCTTAACTTCAAACTCCCATATCTCGCGAACGGATTGACGAACTCCAGAAATTCCTGTTGCATCTGAAAGTGGAAACTCGCCCGATTACAAAGGTATGTGCATTTTTCCCCTAGGCCTTTGCAGTTATTGGTTTCGAGTATCAGACTTGCGAAAATTTTGAGGGTTTCTCAACCATTCCTTAACTTCAAACTCCCATATCTCGCGAACGGATTGACGAACTCGAGAAATTCCTGTTGCATCTGAAAGTAGAGACTCGCCCGATTAGAATGGTGTGTGCACTTTTCCCCCAGGGCCATTCCAGTTATTCGTTTCTAGCATCAGAATTGCGAAAATTTCGATTGTTTCTCAACCATTCCTTAACTTCAAACTCCCATATCTCGCGAACGGATTGGCGAACTCGAGAAATTCCTGTTGCATCTGAAAGTGGAAACTCGCCCGATTACAAAGGTATGTGCATTTTTCCCCTAGGCCTTTGCTGTTATTGGTTTCGAGTATCAGACTTGCGAAAATTTTGAAGGTTTCTCAACCATTCCTTAACTTCAAACTCCCATATCTCGTGAACGGATTGACGAACTCGAGAAATTCCTGTTGCATCTGAAAGTAGAAACACGCACGATTACAAGGGTGTGTGTACTTTTCCCCTAGGCCATTCCAGTTATTGGTTTCGAGTATCAGACTTGCGAAATTTTTGATGGTTTCTCAACCACTCCTTAACTTCAAACTCCCATGTCTCGCGAACGGAATGACGAACTCTAGAAATTCCTGTTGCATCTGAAAGTGGAAACTCGCCCGATTACAATGGTATGTGCATTTTTCCCCTAGGCCTTTGTTGCTATTGGTTTCGAGTATCAGACTTGCGAAAATTTTGATGTTTTCTCAAGCATTCCTTAACTTCAAACTCCCATATCTCGCGAACGGATTGACGAACTCGAGAAATTCCTGTTGCACCTGGAAGCAGAAACTCGCCCGATTACAATGGTATGTGTATTTTCCCCTAGGGCATTGTAGTTATTTGTTTCTAGCGTCAGAATTGCGAAAATATTGATGGTTTCTCAACCATTCCTTAACTTCAAACTCCCATGTCTCGCGGACGGATTGACGAACTCGAGAAATTCCTGTTGCATCTGAAAGTAGAGACTCGCCCGATTAGAATGGTGTGTGTACTTTTCCCCTAGGCCATTCCAGTTATTGGTTTCGAGTATCAGACTTGCGAAAATTTTGAGGGTTTCTCAACCGTTCCTTAACTTCAAACTCCCATATCTCGCGAACGGATTGACGAACTCGAGAAATTCCTGTTGCATCTGAAAGTAGAGACTCGCCCGATCAGAATGGTGTGTGTACTTTTCCCCTAGGCCATTCCAGTTATTCGTTTCTAGCATCATAATTGCGAAAATTTCGATGGTTTCTCAACCATTCCTTAACTTCAAACTCCCATATCTCGCGAACGGATTGACGAACTCAAGAAATTCCTGTTGCATCTGAAAGCAGAAACTCGCCCGATTACAAAGAAATGTTTTTTTCCCCTAGGCCTTTGTAGTAATTGGTTTCGAGTATCAGACTTGCGAAAATTTTGAGGGTTTCTCAACCATTCCTTAACTTCAAACTCCCATATCTCGCGAACGGATTGACGAACTCGAGAAATTCCTGTTGCATCTGAAAGTAGAGACTCGCCCGATTAGAAAGGTGTGTGTACTTTTCCCCTAGGCCATTCCAGTTATTCGTTTCTAGCATCAGAATTGCGAAAATTTCGATTGTTTCTCAACCATTCCTTAACTTCAAACTCCCATATCTCGCGAACGGATTGGCGAACTCGAGAAATTCCTGTTGCATCTGAAAGTGGAAACTCGCCCGATTACAAAGGTATGTGCATTTTTCCCCTAGGCCTTTGCTGTTATTGGTTTCGAGTATCAGACTTGCGAAAATTTTGAAGGTTTCTCAACCATTCCCTAACTTCAAACTCCCATATCTCGTGAACGGATTGACGAACTCGAGAAATTCCTGTTGCATCTGAAAGTAGAAACACGCACGATTACAAGGGTGTGTGTACTTTTCCCCTAGGCCATTCCAGTTATTGGTTTCGAGTATCAGACTTGCGAAATTTTTGATGGTTTCTCAACCACTCCTTAACTTCAAACTCCCATGTCTCGCGAACGGAATGACGAACTCTAGAAATTCCTGTTGCATCTGAAAGTGGAAACTCGCCCGATTACAATGGTATGTGCATTTTTCCCCTAGGCCTTTGTTGCTATTGGTTTCGAGTATCAGACTTGCGAAAATTTTGATGTTATCTCAAGCATTCCTTAACTTCAAACTCCCATATCTCGCGAACGGATTGACGAACTCGAGAAATTCCTGTTGCACCTGGAAGCAGAAACTCGCCCGATTACAATGGTATGTGTATTTTCCCCTAGGGCATTGTAGTTATTTGTTTCTAGCGTCAGAATTGCGAAAATATTGATGGTTTCTCAACCATTCCTTAACTTCAAACTCCCATGTCTCGCGGACGGATTGACGAACTCGAGAAATTCCTGTTGCATCTGAAAGTAGAGACTCGCCCGATTAGAATGGTGTGTGTACTTTTCCCCTAGGCCATTCCAGTTATTGGTTTCGAGTATCAGACTTGCGAAAATTTTGAGGGTTTCTCAACCGTTCCTTAACTTCAAACTCCCATATCTCGCGAACGGATTGACGAACTCGAGAAATTCCTGTTGCATCTGAAAGTAGAGACTCGCCCGATCAGAATGGTGTGTGTACTTTTCCCCTAGGCCATTCCAGTTATTCGTTTCTAGCATCATAATTGCGAAAATTTCGATGGTTTCTCAACCATTTCTTAACTTCAAACTCCCATATCTCGCGAACGGATTGACGAACTCAAGAAATTCCTGTTGCATCTGAAAGCAGAAACTCGCCCGATTACAAAGAAATGTTTTCTTCCCCTAGGCCTTTGTAGTAATTGGTTTCGAGTATCAGACTTGCGAAAATTTTGAGGGTTTCTCAACCATTCCTTAACTTCAAACTCCCATATCTCGCGAACGGATTGACGAACTCGAGAAATTCCTGTTGCATCTGAAAGTAGAGACTCGCCCGATTAGAATGGTGTGTGTACTTTTCCCCTAGGCCATTCCAGTTATTCGTTTCTAGCATCAGAATTGCGAAAATTTCGATTGTTTCTCAACCATTCCTTAACTTCAAACTCCCATATCTCGCGAACGGATTGGCGAACTCGAGAAATTCCTGTTGCATCTGAAAGTGGAAACTCGCCCGATTACAAAGGTATGTGCATTTTTCCCCTAGGCCTTTGCTGTTATTGGTTTCGAGTATCAGACTTGCGAAAATTTTGAAGGTTTCTCAACCATTCCCTAACTTCAAACTCCCATATCTCGTGAACGGATTGACGAACTCGAGAAATTCCTGTTGCATCTGAAAGTAGAAACACGCACGATTACAAGGGTGTGTGTACTTTTCCCCTAGGCCATTCCAGTTATTGGTTTCGAGTATCAGACTTGCGAAATTTTTGATGGTTTCTCAACCACTCCTTAACTTCAAACTCCCATGTCTCGCGAACGGAATGACGAACTCTAGAAATTCCTGTTGCATCTGAAAGTGGAAACTCGCCCGATTACAATGGTGTGTGTACTTTTCCCCTAGGCCATTCCAGTTATTGGTTTCGAGTATCAGACTTGCGAAAATTTTGAGGGTTTCTCAACCGTTCCTTAACTTCAAACTCCCATATCTCGCGAACGGATTGACGAACTCGAGAAATTCCTGTTGCATCTGAAATTAGAAACTCGACCGATTAGAATGGTGTGTGTACTTTTCCCCTAGGTCATTCCAGTTATTCGTTTCTAGCATCAGAATTGCGAAAATTTTGATGGTTTCTCAACCATTCCTTAACTTCAAACTCCCATATCTCGCGAACGGATTGACGAACTCAAGAAATTCCTGTTGCATCTGAAAGCAGAAACTCGCCCGATTACAAAGAAATGTTTTTTTCCCCTAGGCCTTTGTAGTAATTGGTTTCGAGTATCAGAATTGCGAGAATTTTTATGGTTTCTCAACCATTCCTTAACTTCAAACTCCCATATCTCGCGAACGGAATGACGAGCTCGAGAAATTCCTGTTGCATCTGAAAGTAGAAACTCGCACGATTACAAGGGTGTGTGTACTTTTCCCCTAGGACATTCCAGTTATTGGTTTCGAGTATCAGATTTGCGAAGATTTTGATGGTTTCTCAACCATTCCTTAACTTCAGACTCCCATATCTCGCGAACGGATTGACGAACTCGAGAAATTCCTGTTGCGTCTGAAAGCAGAAACTCGCCCGATTACAACGGTTTGTGTATTTTCCCCTAGGCCATTGTAGTTATTGGTTTCAAGAGTCAGAATTGCGATAATTTTGATGGTTTCTCAACCATTCCTTAACTTCAAACTCCCATATCGCGCGAAAGGAATGACGAACTCGAGAATTTCCTGTTGCACCTGAAAGTAGAAACTCGCCCGATTAAAAAGATATGTGCGTTTTTCACCTAGGCCTTTGTAGTTATTGGTTTCGAGTATCAGACTTGCGAAAATTTTGATGGTTGCTCAACCATTCCTTAAATTCAAACTCCCATATCTCGCGAACGGATTGACGAACTCGAGAAATTCCTGTTGCATCTGAAAGTAGAAACTCGCACGATTACAAGGGTGTGTGTACTTTTCCCCTAGGCCATTCCAGTTATTGGTTTCGAGTATCAGAATTGCGAAAATTTTGATGGTTTCTCAACCATTCCTTAACTTCAAACTCCCATGTCTCGCGAACGGAAGGACGAACTCGAGAAATTCCTGTTGCATCTGAAAGTGGAAACTCGCCCGATTACAAAGGTATGTGCATTTTTCCCCTAGGCCTTTGTAGCTATTGGTTTCGTGTATCAGACTTGCGAAAATTTTGATGGTTTCTCAAGCATTCCTTAAGTTCAAACTACCATATCTCGCGAACGGATTGACGAACTCGAGAAATTCCTGTTGCATCTGAAAGCAGAAACTCGCCCGATTACAACGATATGTGTATTTTCCCCTAGGCCATTATAGTTATTGGTTTCAAGCGTCAGAATTGCGATAATTTTGATGGTTTCTCAACCATTCCTTAACTTCAAACTCCAATATCTCGCGAAAGGAATGACGAACTCGAGAAATTCCTGTTGCACCTGAAAGTAGAAACTCGCCCGATTAAAAAGATATGTGCGTTTTTCACCTAGGCCTTTGTAGTTATTGGTTTCGAGTAACAGACTTGCGAAAATTTTGATGGTTGCTCAACCATTCCTTAAATTCAAACTCCCATATCTCGCGAACGGATTGACGAACTCGAGAAATTCCTGTTGCATCTGAAAGTAGAAACTCGCACGATTACAAGGGTGTGTGTACTTTTCCCCTAGGCCATTCCAGTTATTGGTTTCGAGTATCAGAATTGCGAAAATTTTGATGGTTTCTCAACCATTCCTTAACTTCAAACTCCCATGTCTCGCGAACGGAAGGACGAACTCGAGAAATTCCTGTTGCATTTGAATGTGGAAACTCGCCCGATTACAAAGGTATGTGTATTTTTCCCCTAGGCCTTTGTAGTTATTGGTTTCGAGTATCAGACTTGCGAAAATTTTGATGGTTGCTCAACCATTCCTTAAATTCAAACTCCCATATCTCGCGAACGGATTGACGAACTCGAGAAATTCCTGTTGCATCTGAAAGTAGAAACTCGCACGATTACAAGGGTGTGTGTACTTTTCCCCTAGGCCATTCCAGTTATTGGTTTCGAGTATCAGAATTGCGAAAATTTTGATGGTTTCTCAACCATTCCTTAACTTCAGACTCCCATATCTCGCGAACGGATTGACGAACTCGAGAAATTCCTGTTGCATCTGAAAACAGAAACTCGCCCGATTACAACGGTTTGTGTATTTTCCCCTAGGCCATTGTAGTTATTGGTATCAAGAGTCAGAATTGCGATAATTTTGATGGTTTCTCAACCATTCCTTAACTTCAAACTGCCATATCTCGCGAAAGGAATGACGAACTCGAGAAATTCCTGTTGCACATGAAAGTAGAAACTCGCCCGATTAAAAAGATATGTGCGTTTTTCACCTAGGCCTTTGTAGTTATCGGTTTTGAGTATCAGACTTGCGAAAATTTTGATGGTTTCTCAAGCATTCCTTAAGTTCAAACTCCCATATCTCGCGAACGGATTGACGAACTCGAGAAATTCCTGTTGCATCTGAAAGCAGAAACTCGCCCGATTACAACGGTATGTGTATTTTCCCCTAGGCCATTGTAGTTATTGGTTTCAAGCGTCAGAATTGCGATAATTTTGATGGTTTCTCAACCATTCCTTAACTTCAAACTCCCATATCTCGCGAAAGGAATGACGAACACGAGAAATTCCTGTTGCATCTGAAAGCAGAAACTCGCCCGATTACAAAGAAATGTTTTTTTCCCCTAGGCCTTTGTAGTTATTGGTTTCAAGAGTCAGAATTGCGATAATTTTGATGGTTTCTCAACCATTCCTTAACTTCAAACTCCCATATCTCGCGAACGGATTGACGAACTCGAGAAATTCCGGTTGCATCTGAAAGCAGAGACTCGCCCGATTAGAAAGGTGTGTGTACTTTTCCCCTAGGCCATTCCAGTTATTCGTTTCTAGCATCAGAATTGCGAAAATTTCGATGGTTTCTCAACCATTCCTTAACTTCAAACTCGCATATCTCCGGAACGGATTGGCGAACTCGAGAAATTCCTGTTGCATCTGAAAATGGAAACTCGCCCGATTACAAAGGTATGTGTATTTTTCCCGTAGGCCTTTGTAGTTATTGGTTTCGAGTATCAGAATTGCGAGACTTTTGATGGTTTCTGAACCATTCCTTAATTTCAAACTCCCATATCTCGCGAACGGAATGACGAACTCGAGAAATTCCTGTTGCATCTGAAAGTAGAAACTCGCGCGACTACAAGGGTGTGTGCACTTTTCCCCTAGGCCTTTGTAGTTATTAGTTTCGAGTATCAGAATTGCGAAAATTTTGATGGTTGCTCAACCATTCCTTAAATTCAAACTCCCATACCTCGCGAACGGATTGACGAACTCGAGAAATTCCTGTTGCATCTGAAAGCAGAAACTCGCCCGATTACAACGGTTTGTGTATTTTCCCCTAGGCCATTGTAGTTATTGGTTTCAAGAGTCAGAATTGCGATAATTTTGATGGTTTCTCAACCATTCCTTAACTTCAAACTCCCATATCTCGCGAAAGGAATGACGAACTCGAGAAATTCCTGTTGCACCTGGAAGCAGAAACACGCCCGATTACAATGGTTTGTGCACTTTTCCCCTAGGTCATTCCAGTTATTGGTTTCGAGTATCAGAATTGCGAAAATTTTGATGGTTTCTCAACCATTCCTTAACTTCAAACTCCCATGTCTCGCGAACGGAATGACGAACTCGAGAAATTCCTGTTGCATCTGAAAGTGGAAACTCGCCCGATTACAAAGGTATGTGCATTTTTCCCCTAGGCCTTTGTAGTTATTGGTTTCGAATTTCAGACTTGCGAAAATTTTGATAGTTTCTCAAGCATTCCTTAAGTTCAAACTCCCATATCTCGCGAACGGATTGACGAACTCGAGAAATTCCTGTTGCATCTGAAAGCAGAAACTCGCCCGATTACAGCGGTATGTGTATTTTCCCCTAGACCATTGTAGTTATTGGTTTCAAGCGTCAGAATTGCGATAATTTTTATGGTTTCTCAACCATTCCTTAACTTCAAACTCCCATATCTCGCGAAAGGAATGACGAACTCGAGAAATACCTGTTGCATCTGAAAGCAGAGACTCGCCCGATTAGAATGGTGTGTGTACTTTTCCCCTAGGCCACTCCAGTTATTCGTTTCTAGCATCAGAATTGCGAAAATTTCGATGGTTTTTCAACCATTCCTTAACTTCAAACTCCCATATCTCGCGAATGGATTGGCGAACTCGAGAAATTCCTGTTGCATCTGAAAGTGGAAACTCGCCCGATTACAAAGGTATGTGTATTTTTCCCGTAGGCCTTTGTAGTTATTGGTTTCGAGTATCAGAATTGCGAGAATTTTGATGGTTTCTCAACCATTCCTTAATTTCAAACTCCCATATCTCGCGAACGGAATGACGAACTCGAGAAATTCCTGTTGCATCTGAAAGTAGAAACTCGCGCGATTACAAGGGTGTGTGCGTTTTTCACCTAGGCCTCTGTGGTTATTGGTTTCGAGCATCAGACTTGCGAAAATTTTGATGGTTTCTCAAGCATTCCTTAACTTCAAACTCCCATATCTCGCGAACGGATTGACGAACTCGATTATTCCCTGTTGCATCTGAAAGTAGAAAGTCGACCGATTACAGTGGTGTGTGTGTACTTTTCCCCTAGGCCATTCCAGTTATTCGTTTCTAGCATCAGAATTGCGAAAATTTTGATGGTTTCTCAACCATTCCTTAAGTTCTAACTCCCATATCTCGCGAACGGATTGACGAACTCGAGAAATTCCTGTTGCATCTGAAAGTAGAAACTCGCACGATTACAAGGGTGTGTGTACTTTTCCCCTAGGCCATTCCAGTTATTGGTTTCGAGTATCAGAATTGCGAAAATTTTGATGGTTTCTCAAGCATTCCTTAACTTCAAACTCCCATATCTCGCGAACGGATTGACGAACTCGAGAAATTCCTGTTGCATCTGAAAGTGGAAACTCGCCCGATTACAAAGGTATGTGTTTTTTTCCCGTAGGCCTTTGTAGTTATTGGTTTCGAGTATCAGAATTGCGAGAATTTTGATGGTTTCTCAACCATTCCTTAATTTCAAACTCCCATATCTCGCGAACGGAATGACGAACTCGAGAAATTCCTGTTGCATCTGAAAGTAGAAACTCGCGCGATTACAAGGGTGTGTGCGTTTTTCACCTAGGCCTCTGTGGTTATTGGTTTCGAGTATCAGACTTGCGAAAATTTTGATGGTTGCTCACCCATTCCTTAAATTCAAACTCCCATATCTCGCGAACGGATTGACGAACTCGAGAAATTCCTGTTGCATCTGAAAGTAGAAACTCGCACGATTACAAGGGTGTGTGTACTTTTCCCCTAGGCCATTCCAGTTATTCGTTTCTGGCATCAGAAATGCGAAAATTTTGATGGTTTCTCAACCATTACTTAAGTTCTAACTCCCATACCTCGCGAACGGAATGACGAACTCGAGAAATTCCTGTTGCATCTGAAAGTAGAAACTCGCGCGATTACAAGGGTGTGTGCGTTTTTCACCTAGGCCTCTGTGGTTATTGGTTTCGAGTATCAGACTTGCGAAAATTTTGATGGTTGCTCAACCATTCCTTAAATTCAAACTCCCATATCTCGCGAACGGATTGACGAACTCGAGAAATTCCTGTTGCATCTGAAAGTAGAAACTCGCACGATTACAAGGGTGTGTGTATTTTTCCCGTAGGCCTTTGTAGTTATTGGTTTCGAGTATCAGAATTGCGAGAATTTTGATGGTTTCTCAACCATTCCTTAATTTCAAACTCCCATATCTCGCGAACGGAATGACGAACTCGAGAAATTCCTGTTGCATCTGAAAGTAGAAACTCGCGCGATTACAAGGGTGTGTGCGTTTTTCACCTAGGCCTCTGTGGTTATTGGTTTCGAGTATCAGACTTGCGAAAATTTTGATGGTTTCTCAAGCATTCCTTAACTTCAAACTCCCATATCTCGCGACCGGATTGACGAACTCGATTATTCCCTGTTGCATCTGAAAGTAGAAAGTCGACCGATTACAGTGGTTTGTGTGTACTTTTCCCCTAGGCCATTCCAGTTATTCGTTTCTAGCATCAGAATTGCGAAAATTTTGATGGTTTCTCAACCATTCCTTAAGTTCTAACTCCCATATCTCGCGAACGGATTGACGAACTCGAGAAATTCCTGTTGCATCTGAAAGTAGAAACTCGCACGATTACAAGGGTGTGTGTACTTTTCCCCTAGGCCATTCC
The DNA here is from genome assembly GCF_051014685.1 of Ptiloglossa arizonensis. Classification (NCBI taxonomy): domain Eukaryota; kingdom Metazoa; phylum Arthropoda; class Insecta; order Hymenoptera; family Colletidae; genus Ptiloglossa; species Ptiloglossa arizonensis. The sequence goes on along the minus strand of NW_027478442.1, from coordinate 931,641 downwards.
AGTTATTGGTTTCGAGTATCAGAATTGCGAAAATTTTGATGGTTTCTCAAGCATTCCTTAACTTCAAACTCCCATATCTCGCGAACGGATTGACGAACTCGAGAAATTCCTGTTGCATCTGAAAGTGGAAACTCGCCCGATTACAAAGGTATGTGTATTTTTCCCGTAGGCCTTTGTAGTTATTGGTTTCGAGTATCAGAATTGCGAGAATTTTGATGGTTTCTCAACCATTCCTTAAATTCAAACTCCCATATCTCGCGAACGGATTGACGAACTCGAGAAATTCCTGTTGCATCTGAAAGTAGAAACTCGCACGATTACAAGGGTGTGTGTACTTTTCCCCTAGGCCATTCCAGTTATTCGTTTCTGGCATCAGAAGTGCGAAAATTTTGATGGTTTCTCAACCATTCCTTAACTTCGAACGCCCACATCTCGCGAACGGATTGACGAACTCGAGAAATTCCTGTTGCATCTGAAAGTAGAAACTCGCCCGATTACAAAGATATGTGTGTTTTCCCCTAGGCCATTGTAGTTATTGGTTTCGAGTATCAGACTTGCGAAAATTTTGAGGGTTTCTCAACCATTCCTTAACTTCAAACTCCCATATCTGGCGAACGGATTGACGAACTCGAGAAATTTCTCTTGCATCTGAAAGCAGAAACTCGCCCGAGTACAATGCTGTGTGTACTTTCCCCCTAGACCACTCCAGTTATTGTTATCGAATATCAGACTTGCGAAAGTTTTGATGGTTTCTCAACCATCTCTTAACTCCCAACTCCGACATTTCACGAACGGATTGACGAATCCGAATAATTTCTGTTGCATCTGAAAATAGAAACTCTCCCAATTACAACGGTATGTGCATTTTTGCCCGATGCCATAGGAGTTATTGATTTCGAGTATCAGACTTTCGAAAATTTTGATGGTTCCTCAAGCATTCCTTAACTTCAAACTCACATATCTCGCGAACGGTTGACGAACTCGAGAAATTTCTGTTGCATCTGAATGTAGAAACTCGCCCGATTACAATGGTGTCTGTACTTTTCCCCTAGGCCATTCCAGTTATTGGTTTCGAGTATCAGACCAGCGAAAATTTTGATCGTTTCTCAACCGTTCCTTAATTTCAAGCTCCCATATCTCGCGAACGGATTGACGAACTCGATTATTCCCTGTTGCATCTGAAAGTAGAAAGTCGACCGATTACAGTGGTGTGTGTGTACTTTTCCCCTAGGCCATTCCAGTTATTCGTTTCTAGCATCAGGATTGCGAAAATTTTGATGGTTTCTCAACCATTCCTTAAGTTCTAACTCCCATATCTCGCGAACGGATTGACGAACTCGAGAAATTCCTGTTGCATCTGAAAGTAGAAACTCGCACGATTACAAGGGTGTGTGTACTTTTCCCCTAGGCCATTCCAGTTATTGGTTTCGAGTATCAGAATTGCGAAAATTTTGATGGTTTCTCAACCATTCCTTAACTTCAAACTCCCATATCTCGCGAACGGATTGACGAACTCGAGAAATTCCTGTTGCATCTGAAAGTGGAAACTCGCCCGATTACAAAGGTATGTGTATTTTTCCCGTAGGCCTTTGTAGTTATTGGTTTCGAGTATCAGAATTGCGAGAATTTTGATGGTTTCTCAACCATTCCTTAATTTCAAACTCCCATATCTCGCGAACGGAATGACGAACTCGAGAAATTCCCTGTTGCATCTGAAAGTAGAAAGTCGACCGATTACAGTGGTTTGTGTGTACTTTTCCCCTAGGCCATTCCAGTTATTCGTTTCTAGCATCAGAATTGCGAAAATTTTGATGGTTTCTCAACCATTCCTTAAGTTCTAACTCCCATATCTCGCGAACGGATTGACGAACTCGAGAAATTCCTGTTGCATCTGAAAGTAGAAACTCGCACGATTACAAGGGTGTGTGTACTTTTCCCCTAGGCCATTCCAGTTATTGGTTTCGAGTATCAGAATTGCGAAAATTTTGATGGTTTCTCAAGCATTCCTTAACTTCAAACTCCCATATCTCGCGAACGGATTGACGAACACGAGAAATTCCTGTTGCATCTGAAAGTGGAAACTCGCCCGATTACAAAGGTATGTGTATTTTTCCCGTAGGCCTTTGTAGTTATTGGTTTCGAGTATCAGACTTGCGAGAATTTTGATGGTTTCTCAACCATTCCTTAAATTCAAACTCCCATATCTCGCGAACGGATTGACGAACTCGAGAAATTCCTGTTGCATCTGAAAGTAGAAACTCGCACGATTACAAGGGTGTGTGTACTTTTCCCCTAGGCCATTCCAGTTATTCGTTTCTGGCATCAGAAGTGCGAAAATTTTGATGGTTTCTCAACCATTCCTTAACTTCGAACGCCCACATCTCGCGAACGGATTGACGAACTCGAGAAATTCCTGTTGCATCTGAAAGTAGAAACTCGCCCGATTACAAAGATATGTGTGTTTTCCCCTAGGCCATTGTAGTTATTGGTTTCGAGTATCAGACTTGCGAAAATTTTGAGGGTTTCTCAACCATTCCTTAACTTCAAACTCCCATATCTGGCGAACGGATTGACGAACTCGAGAAATTTCTGTTGCATCTGAAAGCAGAAACTCGCCCGAGTACAATGCTGTGTGTACTTTCCCCCTAGACCACTCCAGTTATTGTTATCGAATATCAGACTTGCGAAAGTTTTGATGGTTTCTCAACCATCTCTTAACTCCCAACTCCGACATTTCACGAACGGATTGACGAATCCGAATAATTTCTGTTGCATCTGAAAATAGAAACTCTCCCAATTACAACGGTATGTGCATTTTTGCCCGATGCCATAGGAGTTATTGATTTCGAGTATCAGACTTTCGAAAATTTTGATGGTTCCTCAAGCATTCCTTAACTTCAAACTCACATATCTCGCGAACGGTTGACGAACTCGAGAAATTTCTGTTGCATCTGAATGTAGAAACTCGCCCGATTACAATGGTGTCTGTACTTTTCCCCTAGGCCATTCCAGTTATTGGTTTCGAGTATCAGACCAGCGAAAATTTTGATCGTTTCTCAACCGTTCCTTAATTTCAAGCTCCCATATCTCGCGAACGGATTGACGAACTCGATTATTCCCTGTTGCATCTGAAAGTAGAAAGTCGACCGATTACAGTGGTGTGTGTGTACTTTTCCCCTAGGCCATTCCAGTTATTCGTTTCTAGCATCAGGATTGCGAAAATTTTGATGGTTTCTCAACCATTCCTTAAGTTCTAACTCCCATATCTCGCGAACGGATTGACGAACTCGAGAAATTCCTGTTGCATCTGAAAGTAGAAACTCGCACGATTACAAGGGTGTGTGTACTTTTCCCCTAGGCCATTCCAGTTATTGGTTTCGAGTATCAGAATTGCGAAAATTTTGATGGTTTCTCAACCATTCCTTAACTTCAAACTCCCATATCTCGCGAACGGATTGACGAACTCGAGAAATTCCTGTTGCATCTGAAAGTGGAAACTCGCCCGATTACAAAGGTATGTGTATTTTTCCCGTAGGCCTTTGTAGTTATTGGTTTCGAGTATCAGAATTGCGAGAATTTTGATGGTTTCTCAACCATTCCTTAATTTCAAACTCCCATATCTCGCGAACGGAATGACGAACTCGAGAAATTCCTGTTGCATCTGAAAGTAGAAACTCGCGCGATTACAAGGGTGTGTGCGTTTTTCACCTAGGCCTCTGTGGTTATTGGTTTCGAGTATCAGACTTGCTAAAATTTTGATGGTTGCTCAACCATTCCTTAAATTCAAACTCCCATATCTCGCGAACGGATTGACGAACTCGAGAAATTCCTGTTGCATCTGAAAGTAGAAACTCGCACGATTACAAGGGTGTGTGTACTTTTCCCCTAGGCCATTCCAGTTATTCGTTTCTGGCATCAGAAATGCGAAAATTTTGATGGTTTCTCAACCATTCCTTAAGTTCTAACTCCCATACCTCGCGAACGGAATGACGAACTCGAGAAATTCCTGTTGCATCTGAAAGTGGAAACTCGCCCGAGTACAATGCTGTGTGTACTTTCCCCCTAGACCACTCCAGTTATTGTTATCGAATATCAGACTTGCGAAAGTTTTGATGGTTTCTCAACCATCTCTTAACTCCCAACTCCGACATTTCGCGAACGGATTGATGAATCCGAATAATTTCTGTTGCATCTGAAAGTAGAAACTCTCCCAATTACAACGGTATGTGCATTTTTGCCCGAGGCCATAGGAGTTATTGATTTCGAGTATCACACTTTCGAAAATTTTGATGGATCCTCAAGCATTCCTTAACTTCAAACTCACATATCTCGCGAACGGTTGACGAACTCGAGAAATTTCTGTTGCATCTGAAAGTAGAAACTCGCCCGATTACAATGGTGTCTGTACTTTTCCCCTAGGCCATTCCAGTTATTGGTTTCGAGTATCAGACCAGCGAAAATTTTGATCGTTTCTCAACCATTCCTTAATTTCAAGCTCCCATATCTCGCGAACGGATTGACGAACTCGAGACATTTCTGTTGCACCTGAAAGTAGAAACCCGCCCGATTACAATGGTGTATGTACTTTTCCCCTAGGCCATTCCAGTTATTGGTTTCGAGTTTCAGACCAGCGAAAATTTTGATGGTTCCTCAAGCATTCCTTAACTTCAAACGCCCACATCTCGCGAACGGATTGACGAACTCGAGAAATTCCGGTTGCATCTGAAAGCAGAGACTCGCCCGATTGGAATGGTGTGTGTACTTTTCCCCTAGGCCATTCCAGTTATTCGTTTCTAGCATCAGAATTGCGAAAATTTCGATGGTTTCTCAACCATTCCTTAACTTCGAACTCCCACATCTCGCGAACGGATTGACGAACTCGAGAAATTCCTGTTGCATCTGAAAGTAGAAACTCGCGCGATTACAAGGGTGTGTGCGTTTTTCACCTAGGCCTTTGTGGTTATTGGTTTCGAGTATCAGACTTGCGAAAATTTTGAGGGTTTCTCAACCATTCCTTAACTTCAAACACCCATATCTGGCGAACGGATTGACGAACTCGAGAAATTTCTGTTGCATCTGAAAGCAGAGACTCGCCCGATTGGAATGGTGTGTGTACTTTTCCCCTAGGCCATTCCAGTTATTCGTTTCTAGCATCAGAATTGCGAAAATTTCGATGGTTTCTCAACCATTCCTTAACTTCGAACTCCCACATCTCGCGAACGGATTGACGAACTCGAGAAATTCCTGTTGCATCTGAAAGTAGAAACTCGCGCGATTACAAGGGTGTGTGCGTTTTTCACCTAGGCCTTTGTGGTTATTGGTTTCGAGTATCAGACTTGCGAAAATTTTGAGGGTTTCTCAACCATTCCTTAACTTCGAACTCCCATATCTCGCGAACGGATTGACGAACTCGAGAAATTCCTGTTGCATCTGAAAGTGGAAACTCGCCCGATTACAAAGGTATGTGCATTTTTCCCCTAGGCCTTGGTAGCTATTGGTTTCGAGTATCAGACTTGCGAAAATTTTGATAGTTTCTCAAGCATTCCTTAACTTCAAACTCCCATATCTCGCGAACGGATTGACGAACTCGAGAAATTGCTGTTGCATCTGAAAGCAGAAACTCGCCCGACTGCAACGGTATGTGTATTTTCCCCTAGGCCGTTGTAGTTATTGGTTTCAAGCGTCAGAATTGCGATAATTTTGATGGTTTCTCAACCATTCCTTAACTTCAAACTCCCATATATCGCGAACGGATTGACGAACTCGAGAAATTCCTGTTGCATGAGAAAGTAGAAACTCGCCCGATTACAAAGGTATGTGTATTTTTCCCCTAGGCTTTTGTAGTTATTGGTTTCGAGTATCAGACTTTCGAAAATTTTGATGGTTTCTCAACCATTCCTTAACATCAAACTCCCATATCTCGCGAACGGATTGACGAACTCGAGAAATTCCTGTTGCATCTGAAAGTGGAAACTCGCCCGATTACAAAGGTATGTGTATTTTTCCCGTAGGCCTTTGTAGTTATTGGTTTCGAGTATCAGACTTGCGAAAATTTTGATGGTTTCTCAACCATTCCGTATCTTCAAACTCCCATATCTCGCGAACGGGTTGACGAACTCGAGAAATTCCTGTTGCATCTGAAAGTAGAAACTCGCCCGATTACAATGGTGTGTGTACTTTTCCCCTAGGCCATTCCAGTTATTGGTTTCGAGTATCAGACCAGCGAATATTTTGATGGTTTCTCAACCGTTCCTTAACATCAAACTCCCATATCTCGCGAACAGATTGACGAACTCGAGAAATTCCTGTTGCATCTGAAAGTGGAAACTCGCCCGATTACAAGGCTATGTGTATTTTTCCCGTAGGCCTTTGTAGTCATTGGTTTCGAGTATCAGACTTGCGAAAATTTTGATCGTTTCTCAAGCATTCCTTAACTTCAAACTCCCATATCTCGCAAACGGATTGACGAACTCGGTTATTTCCTGTTGCATCTGAAAGTAGAAAGTCGACCGATTACAATGGTGTTTGTACTTTTCCCCTAGGCCATTCCAGTTATTCGTTTCTAGCATCAGAATTGCGAAAATTTTGATGGTTTCTCAACCATTCCTTAACTTCAAACTCCCATATCTCGCGAACGGATTGACGAACTCGAGAAATTTCTGTTGCATCTGAAAGCAGAAACTCGCCCGAGTACAATGGCGAGTGTATCTTTCCCCTAGGCCATTCCAGTTATTGGTTTCGACTATCAGACCAGCGAAAATTTTGATGGTGTCGCAACCGTTCCTTAACTTCAAACTCCCATATCTCGCGAACGGATTGCCGAACTCGAGAAATTCCTGTTGCATGTGAAAGTAGAAACCCGCCCGATTACAACGGTGTGTATATTTTTCCCCTAGGGCTTTGTAGTTATTGGTTTCGATTATCAGACTTGCGAAAATTTTGATGGTTTCTCAACCATTCCGTAAATTCACACTTCCATATCTCGCGAACGGATTGACGAACTCGAGAAATTCCTGTTGCATGAGAAAGTAGAAACTCGCCCGATTACAAAGGTATGTGTATTTTTCCCCTAGGCTTTTGTAGTTATTGGTTTCGAGTATCAGACTTTCGAAAATTTTGATGGTTTCTCAACCATTCCTTAACATCAAACTCCCATATCTCGCGAACGGATTGACGAACTCGAGAAATTCCTGTTGCATCTGAAAGTGGAAACTCGCCCGATTACAAAGGTATGTGTATTTTTCCCGTAGGCCTTTGTAGTTATTGGTTTCGAGTATCAGACTTGCGAAAATTTTGATGGTTTCTCAACCATTCCGTATTTTCAAACTCCCATATCTCGCGAACGGGTTGACGAACTCGAGAAATTCCTGTTGCATCTGAAAGTAGAAACTCGCCCGATTACAAAGGTATGTGTACTTTTCCCCTAGGCCATTCCAGTTATTGGTTTCGAGTATCAGACCTGCGAATATTTTGATGGTTTCTCAACCATTCCTTAACATCAAACTCCCATATCTCGCGAACAGATTGACGAACTCAAGAAATTCCTGTTGCATCTGAAAGTGGAAACTCGCCCGATTACAAAGGTATGTGTACTTTTCCCGTAGGCCTTTGTAGTTATTGGTTTCGAGTATCAGACTTGCGAAAATTTTGATCGTTCCTCAACCATTCCTATACTTCAATCTCCCATTTTTTGCGACCGGATTGACGAATTCGAGAAATTCCTGTTGCATGTGAAAGTAGAAACTCGCCCGATTACAACGGTACGTGTATTTTTCCCCTAGGACTTTGTAGTTATTGGTTTCGAGTATCAGACTTTCGAAAATTTTGATGGTTTCTCAAGCATTCCTTAACGTCAAACTCCCATATCTCGCGAACGGATTGACGAACTCGAGAAATTCCTCTTGCATCTGAAAGTGGAAACTCTCCCACTTACAACGGTATGTGTGTTTTTCCCCTGGGCCATTGTAGTCATTGGTTTCGAGTATCAGACTTGCGAAAATTTTGATGGTTTCTCAACCATTCCGTATCTTCAAACTCCCATATCTCGCGAACGGATTGATGAACTCGAGAAATTCCTGTTGCATCTGAAAGTAGAAACTCGCCCGATTACAGTGGTATGTGTACTTTTCCCCTAGGCCATTCCAGTTATTGGTTTCGAGTATCAGACCAGCGAATATTTTGGTGGTTCCTCAACCATTCCTTAACTTCAAACTCCCATATCTCGCGAACGGATTGATGAACTCGAGAAATTCCTGTTGCATCTGAAAGTAGAAACTCGCCCGATTACAGTGGTATGTGTACTTTTCCCCTAGGCCATTCCAGTTATTGGTTTCGAGTATCAGACCAGCGAATATTTTGGTGGTTCCTCAACCATTCCTTAACTTCAAACTCCCATATATCGCGAACGGATTGACGAATTCGAGAAATTCCTGTTGTGTCTGAAAGTGGAAACTCGCCCGATTACAATGCTGTGTGTACTTTTCCCCTAGACCACTCCAGTTGTTGTTATCGAATATCAGACTTGCGAAAATTTTGATGGTTTCTCAACCATCTCTTAACTCCAAACTCCGATATTTCGCGAACGGATTGACGAACTCGAGAAATTCCTGTTGCATCTGAAAGTAGAAACTCGCCCGATTACAATGGTGTGTATACTTTTCCCCTAGGCCATTCCAGTTATTGGTTTCGAGTATCAGACCACCGAAAATTTTGATGGTTTCTCAACCATTCCTTAACATCAAACTCCCATATCTCGCGAACGGATTGACGAACTCGAGAAATTCCTGTTTCGTCTGAAAGTGGAAACTCGCCCGATTACAAAGGTATGTGTATTTTTCCCCTAGGCCTTTGTAGTCATTGGTTTCGAGTATCAGACTTGCGAAAATTTTGATCGTTTCTCAAGCATTCCTTAACTTCAAACTCCCATATCTCGCAAACGGATTGACGAACTCGGTTATTTCCTGTTGCATCTGAAAGTAGAAACTCGCCCGATTACAGTGGTATGTGTACTTTTCCCCTAGGCCATTCCAGTTATTGGTTTCGAGTATCAGACCAGCGAATATTTTGGTGGTTCCTCAACCATTCCTTAACTTCAAACTCCCATATCTCGCGAACGGATTGACGAACTCGAGAAATTCCTGTTGCATCTGAAAGTAGAATCTCGCCCGATTACAATGGTATGTGTACTTTTCCCCTAGGCCATTCCAGTTATTGGTTTCGAGTATCAGACCAGCGAAAATTTTGATGGTTTCTCAACCATTCCTTAACTTCAAACTCCCATATCTCGCGAACGGATTGACGAACTCGAGAAATTTCTGTTGCATCTGAAAGCAGAAACTCGCCCGAGTACAATGGCGAGTGTATCTTTCCCCTAGGCCATTCCAGTTATTGGTTTCGACTATCAGACCAGCGAAAATTTTGATGGTGTCGCAACCGTTCCTTAACTTCAAACTCCCATATCTCGCGAACGGATTGCCGAACTCGAGAAATTCCTGTTGCATGTGAAAGTAGAAACCCGCCCGATTACAACGGTGTGTATATTTTTCCCCTAGGGCTTTGTAGTTATTGGTTTCGATTATCAGACTTGCGAAAATTTTGATGGTTTCTCAACCATTCCGTAAATTCACACTTCCATATCTCGCGAACGGATTGACGAACTCGAGAAATTCCTGTTGCATGAGAAAGTAGAAACTCGCCCGATTACAAAGGTATGTGTATTTTTCCCCTAGGCTTTTGTAGTTATTGGTTTCGAGTATCAGACTTTCGAAAATTTTGATGGTTTCTCAACCATTCCTTAACATCAAACTCCCATATCTCGCGAACGGATTGACGAACTCGAGAAATTCCTGTTGCATCTGAAAGTGGAAACTCGCCCGATTACAAAGGTATGTGTATTTTTCCCGTAGGCCTTTGTAGTTATTGGTTTCGAGTATCAGACTTGCGAAAATTTTGATGGTTTCTCAACCATTCCGTATTTTCAAACTCCCATATCTCGCGAACGGGTTGACGAACTCGAGAAATTCCTGTTGCATCTGAAAGTAGAAACTCGCCCGATTACAAAGGTATGTGTACTTTTCCCCTAGGCCATTCCAGTTATTGGTTTCGAGTATCAGACCTGCGAATATTTTGATGGTTTCTCAACCATTCCTTAACATCAAACTCCCATATCTCGCGAACAGATTGACGAACTCAAGAAATTCCTGTTGCATCTGAAAGTGGAAACTCGCCCGATTACAAAGGTATGTGTACTTTTCCCGTAGGCCTTTGTAGTTATTGGTTTCGAGTATCAGACTTGCGAAAATTTTGATCGTTCCTCAACCATTCCTATACTTCAATCTCCCATTTTTTGCGACCGGATTGACGAATTCGAGAAATTCCTGTTGCATGTGAAAGTAGAAACTCGCCCGATTACAACGGTACGTGTATTTTTCCCCTAGGACTTTGTAGTTATTGGTTTCGAGTATCAGACTTTCGAAAATTTTGATGGTTTCTCAAGCATTCCTTAACGTCAAACTCCCATATCTCGCGAACGGATTGACGAACTCGAGAAATTCCTCTTGCATCTGAAAGTGGAAACTCTCCCACTTACAACGGTATGTGTGTTTTTCCCCTGGGCCATTGTAGTCATTGGTTTCGAGTATCAGACTTGCGAAAATTTTGATGGTTTCTCAACCATTCCGTATCTTCAAACTCCCATATCTCGCGAACGGATTGATGAACTCGAGAAATTCCTGTTGCATCTGAAAGTAGAAACTCGCCCGATTACAGTGGTATGTGTACTTTTCCCCTAGGCCATTCCAGTTATTGGTTTCGAGTATCAGACCAGCGAATATTTTGGTGGTTCCTCAACCATTCCTTAACTTCAAACTCCCATATCTCGCGAACGGATTGATGAACTCGAGAAATTCCTGTTGCATCTGAAAGTAGAAACTCGCCCGATTACAGTGGTATGTGTACTTTTCCCCTAGGCCATTCCAGTTATTGGTTTCGAGTATCAGACCAGCGAATATTTTGGTGGTTCCTCAACCATTCCTTAACTTCAAACTCCCATATATCGCGAACGGATTGACGAATTCGAGAAATTCCTGTTGTGTCTGAAAGTGGAAACTCGCCCGATTACAATGCTGTGTGTACTTTTCCCCTAGACCACTCCAGTTGTTGTTATCGAATATCAGACTTGCGAAAATTTTGATGGTTTCTCAACCATCTCTTAACTCCAAACTCCGATATTTCGCGAACGGATTGACGAACTCGAGAAATTCCTGTTGCATCTGAAAGTAGGAACTCGCCCGATTACAATGGTGTGTATACTTTTCCCCTAGGCCATTCCAGTTATTGGTTTCGAGTATCAGACCACCGAAAATTTTGATGGTTTCTCAACCATTCCTTAACATCAAACTCCCATATCTCGCGAACGGATTGACGAACTCGAGAAATTCCTGTTTCGTCTGAAAGTGGAAACTCGCCCGATTACAAAGGTATGTGTATTTTTCCCCTAGGCCTTTGTAGTCATTGGTTTCGAGTATCAGACTTGCGAAAATTTTGATCGTTTCTCAAGCATTCCTTAACTTCAAACTCCCATATCTCGCAAACGGATTGACGAACTCGGTTATTTCCTGTTGCATCTGAAAGTAGAAACTCGCCCGATTACAGTGGTATGTGTACTTTTCCCCTAGGCCATTCCAGTTATTGGTTTCGAGTATCAGACCAGCGAATATTTTGGTGGTTCCTCAACCATTCCTTAACTTCAAACTCCCATATCTCGCGAACGGATTGACGAACTCGAGAAATTCCTGTTGCATCTGAAAGTAGAATCTCGCCCGATTACAATGGTGTGTGTACTTTTCCCCTAGGCCATTCCAGTTATTGGTTTCATTAGCGTCTTTACGCTCTCACACGCCTTACAAGAATCTTGTTTTCTACTTGTTCTCACATCTTAAATAATTATTCTAAGTTCGCAGCCAATTAGCTCGGCGTTACTCGCGGTAAGTGATACTTCGTCGCGAGTAATACCGATTTCCAGGTCTCACCACGTGGAGGTTGCTGCGAGCGGAGACCCGGAGAGAGATAGATGGAATCAAAGTTCCATCGATCTACCTGGACACGCGATACAAACGAAGATACTAAGCCAAAGAGATGGAAAGAATCAATTTTCCTTCGATCTCCTTGTTTAGTTCTGCCAAGCAATTACATTATGGAAAAATTATGCAAAATTGGGAAAGACGCTACACGAACCGTGCAGTTGGTCCTACTAGGTCTATCCCGTTTCCCCTCCATGGTTCCGACTCCAGAGAAAACGAACGACGCCTACCACTCCCCTAGAGGTGTGCCCCGTTTCTCCATCTTTACGACGAGAGGGTCTTATTTTGGAGACTTTCGCATGGACCGGCAAAAATGCCTGCTCCTGTGGTCGCAACATGCCCCCTCTGGAAGCGGACACACCGGAAGAGACGGCGATAGACCGTTCGGACTACTTACACGGCCGGCCACTTGCTTGTACAAGAAGCAGTGGTGACCGGACCGAGGGACGAGGAAGCGAGCAAAATTAAGCTACAGATTGAATAATTGCTTGGCAGATCACAGCCTTAAAACTGACTTATTCTAACTGCAGAGATGGACGGAATCAATGTTCCTTTGATCTCCTCGTTTAATTCTGCCAAGCAATTACATTATGGAAAAATTAGGCGAAATTGGGAAATACGCGACAAGAACCGTGGAGTTGCTCCTACTAGGTCGGTCCCGTTTCCCCTCAGTGGGCCCGATTAAAGAGGAAATGCACGACGCCGTCCACTCATATAGAGTGCCCCGTTTCTCCCAACTCCGCGTCAGGAACCACGCAAAGCGTGGACCTGACTCACGGAGGATGACAAAGAGAGGGTCTTGTGGCACAAGGACTTCCGCAGGGACCGGTGCGAACACCTGCCCCTGTGTTCGCAGCATATTCTCTCTCAAAGCGGACGCACCAGAAGAGACAGCGATCGAGCGTTCGGTCCACCTCCACGGCCGGTCACTTGCTTATGCAACAAGCAGAGGTGGCCGGACTGAGATACGAGCAAGCGAGCAAAAAGAAGTTAAAGATTGGATAATTGCTCGGCAGATCACAGGTACTCGTACATGGTAACCTTAAAACTAACTTAGTCTATACTTAGAATTAACAGTCCTGCGGAGGATGCAATACATCAGTCCTCTTCGTTCTTCGTTCTTCGTTTTCCGATACATCTAAGAGAATGTATCTAAGAGAAACCTAAGAGAAACCTAAAGTCATGGCATAATAGAAAATAGAAATGAATTTGGTTAGTGGAAAAAAATAAACATGTCAAAACAAGTAGAAATTAAAATCAGAGTACAAATGAAATGAATTAGACAAAGAAACAGTTAGAAAAAAAAAGAAAGGATTGAGAGAGTGGTCGCCAGTACTGACCACCGCTTACCGGCGGCCAGTACCGGTTACCATGGTGAGGGGTCCCCCTTCCATAAACCTAAAACGAAGAGATGCGTCCACCTCGGAGGCTTCGGGAACAATGAAATTTTAAACAACCGGGGGCTCCTTATATACCCTCCCCAAGGTGACTTACCGTTTCTTCCATTGTCTTTGTTCGATCTAATCGAAATCTTCGAAGGCGAACGGTTTCGGTGAATGTTTGTTCATTTCCGCGATTGTTACTAACATTTATGGATGTTTCCAATATTGATCGAACAATGTGCATCTTATTTATGTATTGCAATTAATTAAGAAACTTATAGAAATTGATTTTGATCGAGACTCGATGTTAAAACGTGTTTCGTAAAGTTTCAAAGCATGGACAGTAACAATTGTTCATTAAATACATTAATTTAACATTTGTTTAATTCTTATAATTTACACAATACGCGTAGAAGTGGTATTTTTTACATAAAAGTGCCGAAATTCAATTAATCGCTTTTTTAGATAGAAAAATCATCGCGATGATGACTTGTGAATCGATAATCGATACCTGTAGCCTTGAAAATGTCAGTTGGATCTCAGCGAAAAATTCCTTCGCGGACAAAGAATATTTCAACGAAATGATATTTTAAGCCATTATTTATACTAGGAAATAGTTAATAATTGTTCAAACTATGGTCCTACGACGGTTATTAATAATTATGATAAATAAACATCAAGATATTGCAAAATCTGCGAAGGCGAACGGTTTCTGTGAATGTTTCTTCCTATATGCGATTGTTATTAACTTTTTCGCGTGCTCCCAATATTAATCGAACAATGTACATCTTATCTATGCATTACAAATGATTAAGTAACTTATAGAAATTGATTTTGATCGAGATTCGAAGTGAAAACGTGTTTCGTAAAGATTTAATGCATAGAAAGTAGTAATTGTCTATTTGGTACATTAATTTAACATTTATTTAATTCTTATAATTTACACAATACGTGCAGAAGTTGCATTTTTTACTTAAAAGTGTCACAATTCAATTAATCGCTTTTCTAAATAGAAAAATTATCGTGATGAACACTTGTGAATCGATCATCGATACCTGTAACATTGAGAATATCAGTTGGATCTCAACGAAAAATTCCTTCGTGAACAAAGAATATTTTAACGAAATGATATTTTAAGCCATTATTTATACTAGGACATTGTTAATAATTGTTTAAACTATGGTCCAACGACGGTTGTTAATGATTATAATAAATAAACATCAAGATATTGCAAAATCTATGAAGGAGAACGGTTTTGGTAAATGTTTTTTCATTTCCGTGATTGTTATTAACATTTACGCACGTTCCGAATATTAACATTACAATGTGCATCTTGTTTGTGCATTATAAGTCATTAATTACTTTACAAATATTAATTTCGATCGAAAATCGAGAAACATATGAATACCACGTTTTACTTCAATTCTCGATGAAATTTAATTTCTATAGGCAAATCAATAATTTACAATGCATAACTAAGATGCATTCTCTCACATAAATGTTCGAAACATGCATAAATGTTAATAACAATCGCGTGGATGAACAACAATTCACTGAAACCGTTCCCCTTCGCAGATTTCGCAATATCTTGATGTTCATTCATCAGAATTATTAACAACCGTCGTAGCACCATGGTATAAAAAATTATTAACAATGTCCTGGTATAAATAATGGATTAAAACATTATTTTTCATAGAAGTATTTTTCATTCGCGAAATCGTGGCACTTCCTCGCATATCATATACTCCTGACAACAAGAGTCCCAACATTGAACATTTTCTACAATTTATGTCTGAATTTCATCCTTTGGTATGAGGAAAACACTGTCGCCAAGGAAGTATGCATTTCGATTTCTCAAGTACTAATCAAATGTTACATCGATATATCTAATAGACAATTATTACTTTCCATATTTTAAAACTTTAAGAAACACCTCTTTACTTCGGAGCTCGATCAAAATTAATTTCTATAAGTTTCTTAATCATTTGTGATGCATAAATAATATTCACATTGTTCAATTAATATTGGGAGCACATATAAATGTTACTAACAATTGCGGAAATGGACAAACATTCACCGAAACCGTTCGCCTTCGCAAATTTAGCAATATCTTGACGTTTATTTATCATAATTATTAACAAGCGTCGTGGGACCGTAGATTAAACAATTATTAACATTGTTTTAGCATAAATAATGGCTTGAAAGTCATCACTTTCTGGAAATATTTGTTAGATTGAACAAAGACAATCGAAGTAACCGTGCGATAAAATAAATGAATATTTCTCTACATATCGAAATTATAGTCTGTATATATGCAAATATATATTCTGAACGCTCCGTGACACACATATGTCACACGGCAATGAAGTGGGTTGCCATCTACTAGAGAATAGGTAAACTACACTTAAAGTGTGAAAACACCTGGCGGAGAAACGCTCAAGTTTGTTGAGGAATTGTTCTTATTTCCACCAATAGATAGCGCCACGAGCATAAATTTACCGACATTAAAGATATGTAATCCCATTTGTATAATATTCCCTACCGTGCGATAAAATAAATAAATATTTCTCTACATATCGAAATTATTGTTTGTGATGCATGCAAATATGATCTGAAATTCCAAACATTTGCAACGTGGTAATTATATGGGTTGCCGTCTCTTGGAGAACATATTTGTTAACTTTCGCGATTGTTACTAACATATATGCATGTTCCCAATATTAATCGAACAATATGTATCCTATTTATGCATGGTAAATGATTATACTTATAGAAATTGATTTTGATCGAGATTCAAAGTAAAAACTTGTTTCGTAAAGTTTGAAAGCAAGGAAAGTAATAATTGTCTATTTAGTGCAATAGTTTAGCATTTATTTAATTCTCATAATTTACACAATACGCGTAGAATTTGTATTTCTTACTCAAACGTGCTGAATTTCGATTAATCGCTTTTCTATGTAGAAAAATCATCATGATAAACAGTTGTGAGTCGATAATCGATTTGTGTAGCCATGATTTCGAGGTATCAAAGATTTTGTTAAATGTATAAAGGAAGGCTAGAATGCAGAGAAATTTCATTACGCTGATTTCGTTTAACTTTACATTTATTCGAAAGATGATACATACGAAACTTTGTACAAAAATATTTATTTATTTTATTGCACGGTAGGGAATACCATACAAATGGAAATACTTATCTGTAATGTCGGTAAATTATGCATGTGGCGCTATCTATTGGTGGAAATAACAAGAATTCCTCAACAAACTTGAGCGTTTCTCCGCCAGGTGTTTTCACACCTTAAGTGTAGTTTACCTATTCTCTAGTAGATGGCAAACCCACTTCATTGCCGTGTGTCATATGTGTATCACTGAGCGTTCGGAATATACATGCATATATACAAACTATTTTTTCGATATGTAGAAAAATATTCATTTATTTTATCGCACGGTTACTTCGATTGTCTTTGTTCGATCTAACAAATATTTCCAGAAAGTAATGACTTTCAAGCCATTATTTATACTAGAACATTGTTAATAATTGTCTAAAGTATGGTCCTATGACGGTTGTTAATAAATATGATAAATAAACATCGAGATATTGCAAAATCTGCGAAGACGAACGGTTTCGGTGAATGTTTGTTCATTTCCGCGATTGTTACTAACATTTATGCATGTTCTCAATATTAATTGAACAATGTGCATCTTATTTATGCATTAAAAGTGATTAAGTAACTTAAAGAAATTGTTTTTGATCGAGATTTATAGTAAAACGTGTTTCGGAAAGTTTTAAAGCATGGAAAGTAACAATTGTTTATTAGATACATTAATTTAACATTTGTTTAATTTTTATAATTTACACAATACGCGTAGAAGTTTCATTTTTTACTCCAAAGCGGCGAAATTCAATTAATCGCTTTTCTGAATAGAACAATCTTCGCGATGATCGATACGTGTAGCCTTGAGAATGTCGGTTGCATCTCAATGTAAAATTCCTTCCTGAACAAAGAATATTTCAACGAAATGATATTTTAAACCATTATTTATACTAGGAAATTGTTAATAATGGTTTAATCTACAATCCTACAATGATTGTTAATAAATATGATAAATGAACGTCAGGATATTGCGAAATCTGCGAAGGCGAACGGTTTCGGTGAATGTTTGTTCATTTCCGCGATTGTTACTAACATTTATACATATTCCGAACATTTATCTTACAATATGCATCTTATTTATGCATTAAATATGATTGATTCGCCTACAGCAATTAATTTTGACCGAGATTCTAGGTATAAACGTGTTCCTTAATGTTTCAAAGCATGGAAAGTAACAATTGTTTATTAGATACATTAATTTAACATTTGTTTCGTTCTTATAATTTTCGGATTATGCGTGGAAGCTGTATTCTTGATGTAAAAGCGTCGAAATTCAATTAATCGCTTTTCTAGATAGAAAAACCATCGTGATAGACGTTTGTGAATCGATAAACATTTCCAGCCTTGACAATGTCGGTTTGATCTCAATAAGAACAATTCCATCGCGAACAAAGAATATTTCAACGAAATGATATTTTAAGCCATTATTTATACTAGGAAATTGTTCATAATTATTTAATCTACGGTCCTACGACGGTTGTTAATAATTATGATAAACAAACATCAAGATATTGCGAAATCTGGGAAGACGAATTGCTTTAGCGAATGTTTATGTCTCTAGGCGATTGTTAGAAACATTTTTCCACGTTACGAACTTTTATGTTACAGTATGTGAATTAAATTTTATCGGAAAATTTAACCAAGAGTTTGGTATACATATATTTCTCCATTTTTTATGAAAATTAACATTTGTAAACTAATTAATGGTTTGCACTGTAAAAGTTGGGAATATGAATGTTACAAAATGCATTTTCTTTTGCATTGTAAATGAATAATTTGCTTATAAAGATTAATTTAGGTTGCAAATCGAGAAATATATGAATATCAATATTTTGCTTTCATTTTCGAAATCAATTAATTTCTGAAAACTAACTAATGATTTATGATACCTAAATAAGATGCATATTGTTCGATCAATATTGGGAACATGCATAAATGTTAATAACAATCGCGGAAATGAACAAACATTAACCGAAACCGTCCGCCTTCGAAGATTTCGCAATATCTCGATGTTTATTTAACATATTTATTATCAACCGTCGTAGGACTGTAGATTAAACAATTATTAACAATGTTCTAGTATAAATAATGGCTTAAAATATCATTTCGTTGAAATATTCTTTGTTCGCGAAGGAATTTTTCGCTGAGATCCAACTGACATTTTCAAGGCTACAGGTATCGATTATCGATTCACAAGTCTTCATCGCGATGATTTTTCTATCTAAAAAAGCGATTAATTGAATTTCGGCACTTTTATGTAAAAAACACAACTTCTACGCGTGTTGTGTAAATTATAAGAATTAAACAAATGTTAACTTAATGCATTTAATGAACAATTGTTACTTTCCATGCTTAAAAACTTTACGAAACACGTTTTAACATCGAGTCTCGATCAAAATCAATTTCTATAAGTTTCTTAATTAATTGCAATACATAAAAAAGATGCACATTGTTCGATCAATATTGGGAACATGTATAAATGTTAGTAACAATCGCGGAAATGAACAAACATTCACCGAAACCGTTCGCCTTCGAAAATTTCGATTAGATCGAACAAAGACAATGGAAGAACCGGTAAGTGACTTTACGGAGGGTATATAAGGAGCCCCCGGTTCTTTAAAATTTCATTCTTCCTGGAGCCTCGGAGGTGGATGGATCTCTTCGTTTTAGGTTTATGGAAGGGGGACCCCCACCTTGGTAACCGGTACTGGCCGCCGGTAGGCGGTGGTCAGTACTGGCGACCATTCTCTCAATCCTTTCTTTGGTTTTTAATTGTTTCTTTCTGTAATTTATTTTATTTGTTCTCTGATTTTACTTTGTACTTGTTTTTCCATGTTTATTTTTTTGTCAATCTTGCCTTTATTTCCTTTGTTACTGAATGACTGTATTTAATCACTAACCAACTTCATTTCTATTTTCTATCATTTTTTTATCATGCCTTGACTTTAGGTTTCTCTTAGGTAGGCACACCGGAGAACGAAGAACGAAGAACGAAGAACGAAGAACGAAGAATGAAGAACGAAGAACGAAGAACGAAGAACGAAGAACGAAGAACGAAGAACGAAGGACGAAGAACGAAGAACGAAGAACGAAGAACGAAGAACGAAGAACGAAGAACGAAGAACGAAGAACGAAGAACGAAGAACGAAGAACGAAGAACGAAGAACGAAGAACGAAGAACGAAGAACGAAGAACGAAGAGGACACTATCGTCGCAACCCCCGTGGGATCTTTAGTTAAGCTTGGAATAAGTTAATTTTAAGGCCATCGTGTACAAATATCTGTTATCTGTCAAGCAATTATCCAATCTTTAGCTTATTTCTGCTCGCTTCCTCGTTCTTCAGCCCGGTCATCACTGCTTGTTGCATTAGCAAGTGACCGGCCGTGTAGGTGGTCCGAACGGTCGATCGCCGTCTCTTCTGGTGCGTCCGCTTCCAGAGAGGAACATGCTGCGACCACAGGGGCAGGTGTTCGCATCGGTCCCTGTGGAAGCCCTGTGCCATAAGACCCTCTCTTCGTCATCCTCCGTCAGTCAGGTCCACGCTTTGCGTGGTTCCTGACGCGGAGTTGGGAGAAACGGGGCACTCTATATGAGTGGACGGCGTCGTGCATTTCCTCTTTAATCGGGCCCACTGAGGGGAAACGGGACCGACCTAGTAGGACCAACTCGTGTCGCGTCTTTTCCAATTTTGCCTAATTTTTCCATAATGTAATTGCTTGGCAGAACTAAACGAGGAGATCGAAGGAACATTGATTCCTTCCATCTCTTTGGTTTAGTATCTTCGTTTGTATCGGGTGTCGAGGGAGATCGATGGAACTTTGATTCCATCTATCTCTCTCCGGGTCTCCGCTCGCAGCAACCTCCACGTGGTGAGACCTGGTAATCGGTATTACTCGCGACGAACAGTAATTATTCGTCGTGGGTAGTACCGAGCTAATCGGCTGCGAGTTTAGAATAGTAATTTTTACGGTACAGTAAAGTACTTTACGGTACAGTACTTTCAACAAGTTCAATTGATGTATTGAAATAAAATCAATTTCACTGACAGCAGAAACTTTATTTTTGTCCATTATTTGTTTCCATTTCATTAACCCGATCCTATCAAACTGCTAAAACTACTTAAAACTATATGTCCTCAACTATCATGTTCTCCTGATACAAAGAAAATCGGGATCCATGATTCAGAAATTCGTTCGAAAGTACAACAAAATTTCGATTCGCGGAAATTCTTGGAATTTGACGTCAATTCTAAGAATCCGCGAAATCGTGCCACTTCCTCGCATATCGTACACTGACACCAAGAGTCCCAAAATCAAACATTTTCTAAAATTTTTTCCTGAATTTCAACCTTTGGTATCAGGAAAATACCACAAATTTCGATTCTTCAAGTATTAGTCAAATGTTAAATTGATATATCTCATAGACAATTATTACTTTCCATGTTTTAAAACTTTAAGAAACATCTCTTTACTTTGAAGTACGATCAAAATTATTATAATCATTTAATCTAAACGGAGAAACGGAGAAACGGAGAAACGGAGAAACGGAGAAACGGAGAAACGGAGAAACGGAGAAACGGAGAAAAGGAGAAACGGAGAAACGGAGAAACGGAGAAACGGAGAAACGGAGAAAAGGAGAAACGGAGAAACGGAAAAACGGAGAAACGGAGAAACGGAGAAACGGAGAAACGGAGAAACGGAGAAACGGAGAAACGGAGAAACGGAGAAACGGAGAAACGGAGAAACGGAGAAACGGAGAAACGGAGAAACGGAGAAACGGAGAAACGAAGAAACGAAGGAAGAAACGGAGAAACGAAGAAAGAAACGGAGAAACGAAGAAAGAAACGGAGAAGCGAAGAAAGACACGAAGAAACGAAGAAAGAAACGGAGAAACGAAGAACGGAATGAAGAATAGAAGAAAGAAATGGAGAATCGAAGAAAGAAACGGAAAATCGAAGAAAGAAACGGAGAAACGAAGAAATAAACGGAGAAACGAAGAAAGAAATGGAGGAACGAACAAAGAAACGGTGAAACGGAGAAACGGAGAAACGAAGAAAGAAATGGAGGAACGAACAAAGAAACGGTGAAACGGAGAAACGGAGAAACGGAGAAACTGAGAAACCGAGAAACGGAGAAACGAAGAAACAGAGAAACCGAGAAACGGAGAAACCGAGAAACGGAGCACCGGAGAAACGGAGGAACGGAGAAACGGAGAAACGGAGAAACGGAGAAACGGAGAAACGGAGAAACGAAGAAACGAAGGAAGAAACGAAGAAAGAAACGGAGAAACGAAGAAAGAAACGGAGAAGCGAAGAAAGAAACGGAGAAACGAAGAAAGAAACGGAGAAACGGAGAAATAAATGGAGAAACGAAGAAATAAACGGAGAAACGAAGAAAGAAACGGAGAAACGAAGAAAGAAACGGAGAAACGAAGAAGGAAACGTAGAAAGAAACGGAGAAACGAAGAAAGAAACGGAGAAACGATGAAAGAAATGAAGAAACGAAGAAAGAAACGAAGAAACGAACAAAGAAACGGAGAAACTAACAAAGAAACGGAGAAACGAACAAAGAAACTGAGAAACGAACAAAGAAACGGAGACACGGAGAAATAAATGGAGAAACGAAGAAATAAACGGAGAAACGAAGAAAGAAATGGAGGAACGAACAAAGAGACGGTGAAACGGAGAAACGGAGAAACGGAGAAACTGAGAAACCGAGAAAGGGAGAAACGGAGAAACAGAGAAACCGAGAAACGGAGAAACGGAGAAACGGAGAAACGGAGAAACGGAAAAACGGAGAAACGGAGAAACGGAGAAACGGAGAAACGGAGAAACGGAGAAACGGAGAAACGGAGAAACGGAGAAACGGAGAAACGGAGAAACGGAGAAACGAAGAAACGAAGGGAGAAACGGAGAAACGAAGAAACGAAGGAAGAAACGGAGAAACGAAGAAAGAAACGGAGAAACGAAGAAAAAAATGGAGGAACGAACAAAGAAACGGTGAAACGGAGAAACGGAGAAACGGAGAAACTGAGAAACCGAGAAACGGAGAAACGGAGAAACAGAGAAACCGAGAAACGGAGAAACCGAGAAACGGAGCACCGGAGAAACGGAGGAACGGAGAAACGGAGAAACCGAGAAACGGAGAAACGGAGAAACGAAGAAACGAAGAAACGAAGGAAGAAACGAAGAAACGAAGAAAGAAACGGAGAAACGAAGAAAGAAACGGAGAAGCGAAGAAAGAAACGGAGAAACGAAGAAAGAAACGGAGAAACGGAGAAATAAATGGAGAAACGAAGAAATAAACGGAGAAACGAAGAAAGAAACGGAGAAACGAAGACAGAAACGGAGAAACGAAGAAGGAAACGTAGAAAGAAACGGAGAAACGAAGAAAGAAACGGAGAAACGATGAAAGAAACGAAGAAACGAAGAAAGAAACGAAGAAACGAACAAAGAAACGGAGAAACTAACAAAGAAACGGAGAAACGAACAAAGAAACTGAGAAACGAACAAAGAAACGGAGACACGGAGAAATAAATGGAGAAACGAAGAAATAAACGGAGAAACGAAGAATGAAACGGAGAATCGGAGAAACGGAGAAACGGAGAAACCGAGAAACGGAAAAACGGAGAAACGGAGAAACGGAGAAACCGAGAAACGGAGAAACGGAGAGATGGAGAAACGGAAAAACTGAGAAACGGAAGAACGGATCAGTTCCTATTTCTTTAAATTTAATTGGGGAGGTATTTTTATTCATTAATTTAATTATTTTGTTGAAAATGTTAGTAATTTTATTTTTATTTATGTGTTTTTTAATTTTTTACATTCAATATATATATATTTATTTATATTTTTCATGGGAAAGGTAATTATTTTTACAAGTATATAAATAACTATTCAGTATTTAATTGTATAATAGTTTTAATACATTGAATCCCTTTAAATTTTATATTTTTCGAAGGAAATTAAAATGATAGAATTTAATAATGGGATATCAAATGGATTTAGTATTTTAATTGATATAGGGGGTCAATTTATACCTAGTTCAATTCTTGGGGAAATTGAGTTATGAATATATGTCCAAAAAAAAGAAATAAAGAAAACTAGTTCAGAAATAATAAATAATAATATACTTATTTTTAATATAGAATGAATTGATTGAGAGTGAAATCCTTGAAATGTTCTTTCTCGAATGGTATCACGTCATCATAATGATAAGCAAGTAATTAATATAAATGGATTTGTTACTAATAGGGTAAAAAGTTTTGAATTTGTGAATAAAATTAATCTTATAAATAAATTTATAATATTTATAGAAGTAATTAAAGGTCATGGTCTTGGGGTAACTATGTGGTAAGGATGCGTAAATATTTTCATAATTTGATTCATTAAAATATAGGGTTAATAAAATAATAAATACGTATATTTGAATTAAGGAGACTGAAATTTCTAAAATAAATAATATGTTTTGAATTAAAATTGTAAAAGGTATCCAAATTAGAAATTTTCTAACAGTTGAGCCTAATAAAGATAGTAGAAGATGCCCTGCTAGTATATTAGCTGTTAATCGAATAGTTAATGTTCAGGGTCGAATAATGTTTCTAATTGTTTCAATTAATACTATAAAATTTATTAATATAAAGGGGGCATTTCTTGGTACTAGATGAATAAATATTTTTTTAGCATTGATAGTCCACCCAAAAATTATAAATCTAATTCATATAAATAATGATATAGATAAATTAATTGATACATGTCTTGAAGGGGTAAAAATGTATGGGAATAATCCTAAAAAATTAGAAAATAGGATTATAAATATAAGTCTGTTAAAGATTAGTAAATTTTTAGTAAAGTTTTTTTTTGTCAAGATTTTAAATTCTGAGTGTAAAAATTTTAAATATATGTTTCAAAATGTTTGATATCGTGAATTTAGAACTCAAAATTTTATTGGGATAAAAATGAATGGCAGTGTAAGTCTAAATCAATTTAATGATAAATTATTTCTTGTCGATGGGTCAAAAATAGAAAATAAGTTTGATATCATTTATCATATATTTGTTCAATTATTCAGGTAAAATTTTTTTATTGTCAATAATTTTATTTTATTAATGTTGATAAAATAAATATTTGAAAGTATAATAATTAATAAGATTAGAATAGTTAAATATAAAGATGATCAGTGAAGGGGTATTATTTGAGGGATGAAATGTATATATATTTTCATAAGAAGGTAAGTTTTTAATTTGATTAAAAATCAAATTATATTTATTTTATTTTATGACAAAAATATTATTTTGTAATAATTTTAAAATGACAATTTAATGTTATAGATTTAAGTAATTTTTATTAGGTTTATTTAATCATTAGAAGTAATTTATTACTATAATTTGATTTAAAATATCAATTCTTTTGTCAGACATCTAATGATTTGATTTAATTAAATATTATATGAGTAGGTTAAAATTTAATTTTGGTTGTTAATTCAATTAATAAAGTTTGAATAATTAGTTCTTTCCACAACAATTGGCATAAATCTGTGATTAGCTCCGCAGATTTCAGAACATTGTCCGAAAAATACTCCAGGTCGATTAGTAATTAAATTTATTTGGTTAATTCGCCCTGGTACTGAGTCTATTTTTAAGCCTAAAGACGGAACAGTTCAAGAGTGAATTACGTCGTTTGATGTTGTTAATATTCGAATTAGTGTATTAGATGGAATAATTATTCGATTATCTACGTCTAGGAGACGAAAAATGTAAATATTATTTAAATCTTTATCTATATAGGAGTCAAAATTTAAATTATTAAATTCTGGGTATTCATAGGATCAATATTATTGGTGCCCAATTGATTTGATTGTTAAGTATACGGGTATTCATAGTTCATCAATAAAATATAGGGTTTTTAAAGAAGGAAGTGCAATTACTCCTAAAATTATTATTGGGAGTAAAGTTCATACAATTTCAATATGATGATTTTTAAGTAAAAATCGATTGATAAATTTATTAGTAAAAATATCTAATATAATTATTAGAGTTAATGAAGAGATTATAATTATTATAATTATTGTGAAGTTGTGAAAAAGATTTAAATTATCGGCATATGGCGAATTGGGGTCTTGGAAATTAATTATTTTTCAATGGGACATTTTCAATAAAAATTTTAAATTTTATAAATGAATCTTAAATTCATGCACTAATCTGCCATATTAAGATTTGTTTTTAATAATTAGAGGAATAGAGAGGAATGAGTGGTCTTTTGGGGAAAAGTTTTGGGGTCATTCTAGTGATGATTGATTAAATTTAAATATAGCTAGACGTTTAGTTATAAATCTCTCCAATATAATAAACAAGAATAAAATTATTCTTTTGAATGAAATTATTGAGCCAATAGATGATAATAAATTTTCACAGTAGTAGGAATCCGGGTAATCTGAATAACGTCGAGGTATTCCTATCATTCCTAAAAAATGCTGAAGGAAAAAAGTTATATTTACCCCAATAAATATTATACAAAATTGAGTTTTAAGATAAAATTGATTTAGGGTAAATCCTGTGAATAAAGGGAATCAATGAATTAATGAAGCAATAATAGAAAATACTGCTCCTATTGACAGTACATAGTGGAAATGAGAGACAACATAGTATGTATCATGTAGTATAATATCAATAGATGAGTTTGATAATATAATTTCTGTTAATCCTCCTATTGTAAATAATAAAATATAGCCAAATTATCAAATAATAGAAGAATTAATAATAAGTTTTGACTCGTAGTACGTAGCTAGTCATCTAAATACTTTGATTCCTGTGGGAATTGCAATGATTATAGTTGCCGAAGTGAAATAAGCTCGTGTGTCTACATCTAAGCCTACTGTGAATATGTGATGTGTTCACACAATAAATCCTAGAAATCCAATTCCGAGTATTGCATAAACTATCCCTAGGTTCCCAAAAGTTTCCTTTTTCCCTCTTTCATTGAAAATGATATGGGAGATTAATCCAAACCCGGGTAAAATTAAAATATAGGCTTCAGGATGCTCAAAAAATCAAAATAAATGTTGAAATAAATTTGGGTCCCCTCCCCCAGTAGGATCAAAGAAGGAAGTATTTAAATTTCGGTCTGTTAATAACATAGTAATAGCTCCGGCTAATACAGGTAGTGAGAGAGGAAGCAAAATTGTAGTAATTAATACTGACCAAGCAAATAAGGATATTTGATCGAATTTTAAAGCATTATTTTTTATTTTAAGAATTGTAACGATAAAATTAATTGATCCTATAATTGAAGAGATATCTGCAATATGCAAAGAAAACATTGTTAAGTCTATAGATGAAGATGGGTGATAAAGATTTGATGACAAAGGAGGGTAGATTGTTCATCCAGTTCCCGAGCCTGGGAATAATAGTGTTGTAAGAATTAAAAGTAATAATGAAGGGGGGATTAGTCACAATCTTATATTATTTATTCGGGGAAATGCTGTATCAGGGGATCCAATTATTAAGGGAATTATTCAGTTTCCGAATCCTCCGATTATAAATGGTAAAACTATAAAAAAAATTATTACAAAAGCATGTGATGTTACAATTGAGTTATAAATTTGGTCGATATTAATTCAAGTTCCTAGCCTATTTAATTCTATTCGAATTAGTATCCTTAAAGAAGACTCAATTATACCAGATCATATAGCTGATATGAAATATAATATCCCAATATTTTTGTGATTTGTTGAATACACATATTAATTATGCTAAAAATTAATATAACCAGTAGATCATAAATATAAATATAAATATTAAAAAAGTTATAAATAGATAATAGTTTAGAAAATTAAGGTTAATTTAGTTACATATATTTTATTTAATTGAAGGGAAAAAATATAAGAAGGATATATTTAAATAATTTCATGATGTAATTAATCTTATAAAAAGATATACAATTATTAAAAGTTTAAATTTTATTCTTGAATTTATTAATGTTTCTAGGACGATTCATTTCAGTATAAAGAGAGCTATACGTGGGAAATTTGTGTACATAATAATTATTGAGTATAAAATAATTTTTCTTTTATTAGAGGTTAATATATTAAATTAGGAAGAAGAATTAATCTTTATTATTTTAAATATAAAAATTAAAATTGAAGAAATTATTGAATATAAAATGAAATATGTTAAAAATGTATTTTTGTTAATTATTAATAAAATAACTATAATAGATGTTTGTATAACAGATGAATATCCTATAATTATTTTGATTGATTTTTTATTTAAGCAAATGATAGGGGCAATAATTATATTAATTAAGCAAATAAAATAAATTTCATTATTAAATTTTAATACGAGTTCTATAATAATTATCGGTATTAATTTTACTAAGTTACTATAAAGAATAGATTAATTCAATGTAATGAATAAATTAAAGAAATGAATCGACCATTTAAAGAGTACATCCCAATTTTTTAAATAAATGAATAAAAAATAATTAATATAAATAAATAATTAGATTTATTCCCGATTCTGTGTAAATTATTATATACAGTAAATATGATAAAGAAAATTCTTCTGGAGGCTAAAGAGATTAAAAAATATATTAAATATGTATTTAGAGTATTAGTGTATAATTTAACTATAGCTCAAATGATTTATAATAGAAATTATAACTATTATAATCATTTAATCGAAACAGAGAGACGGAGAAACGGAGAAACGGAGAAACGGAGAAACGGAGAAACGGAGAAACGGAGAAACGGAGAAACGGAGAAACGAAGAAACGAAGGAAGAAACGGAGAAACGAAGAGAGAAACGGAGAAACGAAGAAAGAAACGAAGAAACGAAGAAAGAAACGGAGAAACAAAAAAAGAAACGAAGGAACGAAGAAAGAAACACAGAAATGAAGAAAGAAACGGACAATTGGAGAAATAAATGGAGAAACGAACAAAAAACGGTGAAACGGAAAAACCGAGAAACGGCGAAACGGAGAAACCGAGAAACCGAGAAACGGAGATACCGAGAGACGGAGAAACGGAGAAACCGAAAAACGGAGAAACGGATAAACCGAGAAACCGAGAAATGGAGAAACGTTTCTCCGTTTCTCCGTTTCTTTGTTCGTTTCTCCGTTTCTTTGTTGGTTTCTCCGCTTCTTTCTTCGTTTCTCAGTTTCTATGTTCGTTTCACCGTTTCATTGTCCGTTTCTCTGTTTATTTCTCCGTTCTCCATTTATTTCTCCGTTTCTCCGTTTCTTTCTTCGTTTCTCCGTTTCCTTGTTCGTTTCTCCGTTTCTTTGTTCGTTTCTCCGTATCTTTCCTCGTTTCTCCATTTATTTCTCCGATTCTCCGTTTCTTTCTTCGTTTCTCCGTTTCTCGGTTTACTTCTTCGTTTCTCCATTTATTTCTGCGTTTCTTCCTTCGTTTCTCCGTTTCTTTCTTCGTTTCTTCGTTTATTACTTCGTTTCTCCATTTATTTCTCCTTTTCTTTCTTCGTTTCTCCGTTTCTATATTCGATTCACCGTTTCTTTCTTCGTCTCTCCGTTTATTTCTAAGTTTCCCCATTTATTTCTCCGTTTCTCCGTTTCTTTCTTCGTTTCTCCGTTTCCTTGTTCGTTTCTCCGTTTCTTTGTTCGTTTCTCCGTATCTTTCTTCGTTTCTCCATTTATTTCTCCGTTTCTCCGTTTCTTTGTTCGTTTCTCCGTTTATTTCTTCGTTTCTCCATTTATTTCTCCGTTTCTCCGTCTATTTCTTCGTTTCTCCATTTAATTCTCCGATTCTCCGTTTCTTTGTTCGTTTCTCCGTTTCTTTGTGGGTTTCTCCGTTACTTTGTCCGTTTCTCCGTTTCTTTCTTCGTTTCTCCGTTTCTTTCTTCATTTCTCTGTTTCTTTCTTCGTTTCTCAGTTTCTTTGTTCGTTTCTCCATTTATTTCTTCGTTTCTCCGCTTCTTACTTCGTTTCTCCGTTTCATTCTTCGTTTCACCGTTTATTTCTTCGTTTCTCCATTTATTTCGCCGTTTCTCCGTTTCTTTCTTCGTTTCTCCGTTTCTTTGTTTGTTTCTCCGTTTCTTTGTTCGTTTCTCCGTTTCTTTCTTCGTTTCTCCGTTTCTTTGTTCGTTTCTCTGTTTCTTTCTTCGTTTCTCCGTTTCTTTGCTCGTTTCTCCGTTCATTTCATCGTTTCTCCATTTATATCTCCGTTTCTCCGTTACTTTCTTCGTTTCTCCGTTTCTTACATCGTTTCTCCGTTTCTTTCTTCGTTTCTCCGTTTATTTCTTCGTTTCTCCATTTATTTCTCCGTTTCTCCGCTTCTTTCTTCGTTTCTCCGTTTCTTTCTTCGTTTCTCCGTTTCATTGTTCGTTTCTCCGTTTCTATCTTCGTTTCTCCGTTTCTTTGTTCGTTTCTCCGTTTCTTTGTTCGTTTCTCCGTTTCCTTGTTCGTTTCTCCGTTCCTTTGTTCGTTTCTCCATTTATTTCTCCGTTTCTTTCTTCGTTCCTCGGTTTCTTACTTCGTTTCTCCGTTTCTTTCTTCGCTTCTCCGGTTATTTCTTCGTTTCTCCATTAATTTCTCCGTTTCTCCGTTTCTTTCTTCGTTTCTCCGTTTATTTCTTCGTTTCTCCATTTATTTCTCCGTTTCTCCGTTTCTTTCTTCGTTTCTCCGTTTCTTTGTTCGTTTCGCCGTTTCTTTCTTCGTTTCTCCGTTTATTTCTTCGTTTCTCCATTTATTTCTCCGTTTCACCGTTTCTTTCTTCGTTTCTCCGTTTCTTTGTTCGTTTCTCCGTTTCTTTGTTCGTTTCTCCGTTTCTTTGTTCGTTTCTCCGTTTATTTCTTCGTTTCTCCATTTATTTCTCCGTTTCTCCGCTTCTTTCTTCGTTTCTCCGTTTCTTTGTTCGTTTCTCCGTTTCTTTCTTCGTTTCTCCGTTTCTTTGTTCGTTTCTCCGTTTATTTCTTCGTTTCTCCATTTATTTTTCCGTTTCTCCGTTTCTTTCTTCGTTTCTCCGTTTCATTGTTCGTTTCTCCGTTTCTTTCTCCGTTTCTCCGTTTCTTTCTTCGTTTCTCCGTTTCTTTGTTCGTTTCTCCGTTCCTTTGTTCGTTTCTCCATTTATTTCTCCGTTTCTTTCTTCGGTCCTCGGTTTCTTACTTCGTTTCTCCGTTTCTTTCTTCGCTTCTCCGTTTATTTCTTCGTTTCTCCATTAATTTCTCCGTTTCTTTGTTCGTTTCTCCGTTTATTTCTTCGTTTCTCCATTTATTTTTCCGTTTCTCCGTTTCTTTCTTCGTTTCTCCGTTTCATTGTTCGTTTCTCCATTTCTTTCTTCGTTTCTCTGTTCCTTTCTTCGTTTCTCCGTTTCTTTTTCATTTCTCCGTTTCTTTCTTCGTTTCTCCGTTTCTTACTT
Source organism: Ptiloglossa arizonensis (assembly GCF_051014685.1). NCBI lineage: Eukaryota > Metazoa > Arthropoda > Insecta > Hymenoptera > Colletidae > Ptiloglossa > Ptiloglossa arizonensis. Next base: position 900,655 of record NW_027478442.1, on the reverse strand, counting down.
CGTTTCTCCGTTTCTATTTCGTTTCTCCGTTTCTTTCTTCGTTTCCCGTTTATTTCTTCGTTTCTCCATTTATTTCTCCGTTTCTCCGTTTCTTTCTTCGTTTCTCCGTTTCTTTGTTCATTTCTCCGTTTCTTTGTTCGTTTCTCCGTTTCTTTCTTCGTTTCTCCGTTTCTTTGTTCGTTTCTCCGTTTATTTCTTCGTTTCTCCATTTATTTTTCCGTTTCTCCGTTTCTATCTTCGTTTCTCCGTTTCATTGTTCGTTTCTCCGTTTCTTTCTTCGTTTCTCTGTTTCTTTCTTCGTTTCTCCGTTTCTTTTTCGTTTCTCCGTTTCTTTCTTCGTTTCCCGTTTATTTCGTCGTTTCTCCATTTATTTCTCCGTTTCTCCGTTTCTTTGTTGGTTTCTCCGTTTCTTTCTCCGTTTCTCCGTTTGTTTGTTCGTTTCTCCATTTATTTCTCCGTTTCTTTCTTCGTTTCTCCGTTTCTTACTTCGTTTCTCCGTTTCTTTCTTCGTTTCTCAATTTATTTCTCCGTTTCTTTCTTCGTTTCTCCGTTTATTTCTTGGTTTCTCCATTTATTTCTCCGTTTCTCCGTTTATTTCTTCGTTTCTCCATTTATTTCTTCGTTTCTCCATTTCTTTGTCCATTTCTCCGTTTCT